>NC_056741.1:1711782097-1711792303 GCF_019279795.1 Protopterus annectens | reverse complement strand
GGGTGTGAAATATTTTCTGCTTAAAAACCTCAGCTTTGGCTGGCTAAGAACTTGCTATATTCAACTGGACGTATAAGAGAATTTAAGTACCTTTATCTGCTCTTTTTTTTTTTTTTTTTCAAAAAATACAGTATTTAAATTGATTTTAACTGTGTGGAAGGAATATTAGCTGAACTGGTTGTTAGTCAGTGTTTGCTGAATTTTGTTATTTACTAGTAATTACAGGTGTGGGGGTAGTCACATTCTTTGATTTCCTGTCCTTGCCTATTTAAGTGGTACAGTGTGAAATATTTTCTGCTTAAAAACCTCAGCTTTCGCTGGCTAAGAACTTGCTATATTCAACTGGACGTATAAGAGAATTTAAGTACCTTTATCTGCTCTTTTTTTTCAAAAATACAGTATTTAAATTGATTTTAACTGTGTGGAAGGAATATTAGCTGAACTGGAAGTTAGTCAGTGTTTGCTGAATTTTGTTATTTGCTAGTAATTACAGGTGTGGGGCTAGTCACATTCTTTGATTTCCTGTCCTTGCCTATTTAAGTGGTACAGTGTGAAATATTTTCTGCTTAAAAACCTCAGCTTTGGCTGGCTAAGAACTTGCTATATTCAACTGGAAGTATAAGAGAATTTAAGTACCTTTATCTGCTCTTTTTTTTTTAAAAAAAAATACAGTATTTAAATTTATTTTAACTGTGTGGAAGGAATATTAACTAAACTGGAAGTTTTCACTCTGCTCTTCAGTTAGTCCCACCCACCCTCTCTGTTTTTGTTTTGGTGTTAATCTTAGTGGCTTTGCAACTGCCCGCCCCTCTTGTAAATTTGTGTTTGGATACTCCTTCTGGGCCCATCTCATTTGCTCACTCAACTGAGTGCAGTGAGATCATATTCTGATTTCAGGCACTCCTACTGTGTACAAAGAGAGCATCTGGGAAACAGAAAAAAAAAAAAAAAACTTAAGCTTGTTTCCTGCCTTTCCTGTTAAGTGGTATAGACTATTTGTAGGCTTCTGAGCCCCCAAGCCCTTCTGTGTTGGAGGGAAGCCTTCTAGCTTAGTTTTTTTTCTTATAACTAGCCAGTTTTCTAGTTTCAGCACTCAAATCTGTTTCTTTGATCTCAGCACTTGTTCAGAAAAAAAAAAAATTTTCATCTGCTTTTATTGTACTTGTGTTTCTACCTACTTTTTTTACTTTTGCATCATCTTAAAAGTACTCAATTGTATTTATTACTGCTTGGTGTAACTCATTCTAAGCCTTTGGTTTAAACACTTGGGCTTCGGACCAGTTGTTTTGCACTGAGAGGGTTTGTGGTCTGCACTGTAGTGGCAGAACAGGTAGCTTACATCCTTCTAGGTTGGGAACTGCTGATTTGAGGGCTCAGTGTCTGTTATTCTAAAAGTGTATTAATTCTGATTTAAGCACTTGGGCTTTCAGGCCAGTTATTTTACATTAAGAGGGTTCGTGGTCTGCACTCTTGTGGGAGGAAAGGCTGGACTCTGCCCTTCTGAGCTGGGAATTTCTGGTTGAAGGCTTATAGTGCATGCATATCTGAACTGCTTCTTACTGAAGTTGGTGCGCCTTGTTTGCTGTGGCATAGACTGGATTCGGGCCTGCTGGATCTAGCTTTGTTTGTGTAACTTGAGCACTAATCCAGGCATTCTCTAAAGTATTCAATTGTATTTATTACTGCTTGGTAGTAACTTGATTAAAGTGTAGCTATCCTTCTAAGTCTTTTGGATTAAGCACTTGGGCTTCAGACCAGTTTTAGGAAGGTTTGTGTCATGCACTGTGGTGGCAGGACAGGTAGCTTTCATCCTTCTAAGTTGGGAACTGCTGATTGAGAGCCCAGTGTCTGTTATTCTTAAAGTGTATTAGTTCTGGTTTAAGCACTTGGGCTTCAGGCCAGTTATTTTACATTAAGAAGGTTTGTGGTCTGCACTCTTGTGGGAGAAGAGGCTGGACTCTGCCCTTCTGAGCTGGGAATTTCTGGTTAAAGGTTTATAGTGCCTGAATATTTGAACTGTATCTTACAGAAATTGGTATACCTTGTTTGCTGTAGCATAGACTAGATCCAGGCCTGCTGAATCTAGCTTTGTTTATATGCTTGTTGTTTGTTTGCTTGTTATTTCCCAGGAACGCAAATTCCACCTAATACGCGGCTTCTCAGCACTTCTGTGGATCACTAGTGATATCTGCATTGCTTAATGTACTTATTTCCTTGTTTCACTTGAAAGAAAGTTACTGTTTGTCGTTTTTGCATTTAAGTTACCTGTAACACATTGCACTTAAGTTACCTGGCACTTGCTCACTAAAGCAATTATATAAGTCAGCACTAAAAATTAAAAGCACTACACCCTCACTCCCCACTGGCCCTGGTTTTTAATTATTATGAATTCCCAATATTATTCTAGCATGTCCAAAGGTCAGTTGTCAATCTCCTCTCCGGTCCAGCTGGTGAATCTGGGAATCTTGAGGCAATGTTACAACTGCCTCATGTACACAGACAACCCTCTCCTCCTCCCAACAAATTCCAACACATGTGAGAGATGCAACCATATAGCCGAACTGGAGGCTAAGCTCTCTCAACTCAGTACTGGCATAACCAGTCAGGAGGAGAAGGAAACCACACTCACTACAATTCCAGTCTCACATAGAGCTACCAGGACAGCAAACCAAACACATATTCACACAAAAACATACTCGGAGGCTCTAAATAAAGATATGCTGAAGCAGCAGAGACCTCCAAAGCAGACACCCAAGCAGCCGCTACCCCAAAACAAAACACGTGCAACACATATCTCACAAAGCCAGTGTGCCAAACAGTCACAGCCCTTAAGACTAAACAACACACCTGATACACTTGTAATAGGTGACTTTATCGTCAGGCACACTGACGTCTTGCTCACCAGGCTGAACAAGGAGAGGGTCATGGTGAGCAGCCTGTCGGGCGCTAGGATCCGCCACATAACACAAGCACTCAGGTCACTCCAAGGCAAGTACAAATATGACTCGGTCATTGTCCATGCTGGTGTGAATGACCTGAAACGTACCTCCCTGGACTACATGAAAAGAGACATAAAGGAGCTCTCTGAGCATGTAGCCCAGGCCGGTATGACCCTGACCTTGAGTAGCATCTTACCCTCACCAAGAATGATGCCACAATATGAAGACAAGATGATCAATTTCAACAATTGGCTTAAGTACTGGTGTCATTCAAAGGGGATCCAATGCCTGTCAGCTTGGGATGATATGCTCGACAAGCCACGATGCTTCGCTTAGGGATGGCTTGCACCTGTCACCCTGGGCTTTCGGATATTGGCAAAGGCTCTTGCTACCCCATAGTGCCGTTTTTAGGCAAGGCTCAAAAGACAAACCCACCTCCATAGGTATCACAAGGGATAAGAAACTAAGAGTAATGCTACTCAACGCCAGAAGTCTAAACCTCAAGATGCACGCTCTCAAAACTCTCCTTAGCATGGAGAACATCGATATCTGTGCAGTAACAGAAACCTGGTTCAGGGCTCCCGAGAGCACCCCAGCACTACCAGGTTATACCTCATACCATGCTTTTCGGCCCCAAAACTTGGACCGAACCACAAAAGGAGGGGAAGTATCGATATTCATCAAAGATACCCACACCTCCAGGTTGGTGGCAAAGCATGAAGCATCAGAGACTATCCGTGTGCAACTAACAGTGGGTAAAACTGCCTTCCAGTTTATAGCCTGCTACAGACCACCCTCCCAAACACAGGAACCCCACTCGGCCTTCCTGAGAACACTAGAAAATATGAAGGTCTCTCCAAACACCATTATATTGGGCGACTTCAACTACCCAAACATAGACTGGAAGCATTACTCTAGCTCCAACACCCTAGCCCAAAGGTTCCTAGAATTTATAAACTCAAATGCTATGGAACAACTTGTTACCACTCCCACAAAAGGGGAAAACGTACTGGATCTGATCATCTCCAACATGGGGACTCTATGCTCCAGACCAGAAGTGTATCCCTCACTGGTAAGATCAGACCATAAACTAATCTCACTGGATATTCACATCCCGACCCCACCCCCTGCCCAGAAAACCACAGTGAAAAACTTCTCTAAAGCAAATTTCACACTCCTCAAAACTGAGGTGGAATCCTTCAAAGCCCCCGGGCCTGTGGAAAATACGGCCCAGACCGCAGAATCCTTTATAAACGCATTCTATGAACACCTTCAGGAATGCATGGATCATGCGATCCCAAATAAAGCCAAGACCCAGTCCTCCAAAGGCAGACGTCCTGTCTGGTGGACCCCAGCCATAAACAAACTATACAATAGAAGGAGGAAGCTACTAAATGATAGAGCAAAATACCAAAAAGGGAAGGCATCACTGATCAGTATTAGCAAAAAACTACGGGCACACACAAAATTGTCTAAGGCCAGCTTCGAGAGAAAAATTGCACAGGACACCAAGGATAATCACAAGGCTTTCTTTAGTTAAGTTAGGAACCTGGGTGGTAATTCCCAGATATGCTCAGAATTAGTCCAAAATGACAAAAAATACACCGAACCCACAGACATTGCCAACATCCTAGCTGACAGGTTCAGCGCAAACTTCACCCCCCCCCCCACCAAAAGGGCAAATATCTATCCCAGCAGAGTGCTGCCCTCCTGACATCTCAGATGCTCAGGTAAGAGCCGGCCTCTCCAAAGCAAAAAACACAGCATCAATGGGGCCAGATGGTGTCCCGGGCTGCGTCCTACATGAACTCCAAGAAGAGCTAAACCCAAACATAAAACTACTGTTCAATCTCAGCCTTACTACAGGATATGTGCCCAAAGAGTGGCGTACAGCAACAGTGGTCCCTCTCCATAAAGGTGGTGCCTCAACGGATCCTGGAAACTATCGCCCCATAAGCCTGACTAGCTTGGTCTGCAAAGCTATGGAAAGGATCATCATGGACCTCATAAATAAATATATTGGGGACCTACAAACACTGGATCCTACCCAGTTTGGCTTTAAGGGCAGATCCTGCCTCTTAAACCTGGTTGATTTCTTTGAAACAGTCACCAAGGCCATTGACGAAGGGAAGGTGGTCCACACAGCCTACCTGGACCTCGCAAAAGCCTTCGATACAATACCCCACTCGGGCATTATAGATAAGCTCACCAGCTTAAATATAAACCCCTATGTCACTAGATGGATTGCAAACTGTCTCAAGGACAGAACCCACATGGTTAAAATTGCTGGAGCCATGTCAGACTCCAAACCAGTTACAAGTGGTGTCCCACAAGGCTCAGTCCTGGGACCTCTCTTGTTCGGTATATATTTCTCGGAGGTACAGGCCAACACGGAAGGACTGTGGCTGAACAAGTTCGCAGATGACTGCAAACTGGGCACCATAATCGACTCTCCAGCTGACACAAGCATCCTCCAAAAGGGCCTCATAGAAACAGACAACTGGTGCCAGAGCCATGGCCTCAAGCTAAATGCCAAAAAGTGTATAGTCATCCCCTTTGTCAAAAACAAAGTGCCCACAAATTACCACATAGGTGGTAATCCATTAAGTACAGAAGAAGTAATTAGGGACCTGGGGACCCAAGTTGATAGCATTCTCTCATTTGACAACCACGTGGCCAAAGTGGTTAGAAAAACATTTTATATAGCCCACCTAATCATGAAGGGATTCACATCTAGATCAGGGGAGGTCATCGTGCCTCTTTAATCATCCCTCATCAGGCCCATAATTGAGTACAATGCCCCTTTTGGGATGTACCTTACCAGACACCTGCAGCAACTGGAAAGACCCCAAAAGTACCTCACCAAGAAGATCAAAGGGCTCAAACAGATGCCATATGCTGCCCGGTTAAAGAAACTCCAGCTCTACTCAGTGGCATACCGCCTGTTCAGAGGCGATCTGTGCCTGACGTATAAAGCCATGTCCAACCTGGAATTAATGGACATGCTGCACCTCAGAAAATCTAAATCCCATCGAGCTATGCACTCGAGAGACTTGAACCTCAGCACTGAAATAAATAGGACATGCTGGAGGGACAGATTCATAACCCAGAGGCTCCCTTCACTCTGGAATAAAATCCCAGTCCAGGTTAGGCAGAGTCCCTCATTGACTCTCTTCAAGAGGAATCTTGATGAGTGGATGGGAGATCGTAGGTTTACCCCGGGTATCACTTCTGTGTCACTGTTAGACAGAGGCACAGTATACTAACCTCGAAAAAGGGCATAGCAAAATAAATTTAAAATGGGTGGCGAAAGCCAAACACATTCTGGCTAGGCTTATAAATGCCCTAGGGCAGATAGCCTAGTATGAACCTATGAAATACATATATATATATATATATATATATATATATATATATATATATATATATATATATATACATATATATATATATATACATATATATACATATATATATACATATATATACATATATATATATACATACATATATACATATATACATATATATATATATATATATACATACATATATACATATATATACATATATATATATATATACATATATACATATATATACATATATATATATACATACATACATACATATATACATATATATATATATATATATATATATATATATATATATATATATATACATATATGTATGTATGTATGTATATATATATATATATATATATATATATATATATATATATATATATATATATATATATATATATATATATATATATATATATATATATATATATATATATATATACATACATATATACATATATATATATATATATATATATATATACATACATATATACACATGATTGGCATTCTGTTTAGTTTACGGGTAAAGCCTGTAGAGATGACTGGAAGTCTCCAACAAGTGTAATGAGATTTTTAAAATAATGGAATCCTGTCCTTTAATACCCAAGGCTTATACATTATCTAGTCAAGTATTCTCTGCATGGCAACAACAGAAAGGCTTTCAATGTTTGGCAATTCTTTAACAGTATGCTTATTAAAGCTTACTTGCATCTTACGATGTCAGACAAGCTTACCTTATGGTCATTAAAGCATTGCTACTTAAACACAGAGCAACAGGCACTTTGAGTAATAAGCATAAATCAACAGTACAAAAATATGACAGAAACCAGACCATTCTGCAAAATCAAGGACAGATGAAAAGCCACTGTAGTACTTATGCAGTGTGTCCTCCCCATCCAAGGTAGATACAACTACTCCTTGCCTTGCTTGGACACATCCAGAGTCACTACATGGGGAGTAAGTGCAACAAGCATGTCACAATTTGAAATATCTCTGGCTGACTGTGATGGCCCTGACACATTTGTCATACCTCTCAACTTCAAGAGCAAGAAATCTGGACAAAGCCATACACAGAAGTGGGACAAAGGCACAACAATAAGGACAATTTTTAAATATTGCTCTAATAAACTTAGAAAGATAATAGAATAGGTCTTGCATTAGTATGAATTTTCTGAAGGGTATAAAATCTGAAACTCAAATGTCTGTCATTTTCTAACTTCAGTCTTTAGTGATTTGTCACTAATTTGCCAAAAACACAATTTTATGAAAAATGGACCAAAAATGTGATGCAAAAATATAAAATAGACACACAATACAGCTTCTACCTGTCAAAGAAGGGACACTTTAATATTAGTACTGCTACCTTGAGCAGCTGACAAAATAAAAGAATCTACATGCATTTCAAGTAATCTATAACTTTGATTATTACAGTTATTTCTTAATTGTAAACCCTCCATGTTTTCTTCCAAAATTGCTATTTTATGGAGGGATTATTAGGGGAAGAGCAACATTTTGAGCCAAAATTGGGGACAGTTGAGAGGTTGGCTATGCCTAATTCTATAAAGCAATTTATTTGCATGTACCTCTCAACCTGTTAATGCAGTAAATCTGAACAAGGCCAAATATATTGGGGCACATATAAACAGTACTAAAAATTGCTCTTGTATAAATTGAGACAGTTGATAGAACGGCTCTTACTTTAACATGCATTTTATGAAGGTTATGAAGTCTGAAACTTATTATTTAGTGACTTCTGGCAAATCATTTAGGAATTAAAACTACAAATTTTATGAACAACAAACCAAAAATAAGAAGCAAAAATCTATTCATTCTTTGAAAATCTGGACAGTTGGGAGGTATAGTTCAGCTGGGCCTGTCTGAGTTTGCTGCCCTTCCCCTGACAAAATAATGGTTGAACTGGAGCCTCTGCAGCCATTCCAATTAACCATTACTTGGCTATTTCACTCCATTTACCATAAACACTAATGTGCATACTGCTTTACTTCAATGATTGGACTTCATTTGAAAGTTTTATTTTGTATTTTACAGCACAAACATTAAGTCATCTGTTAAACAAAGCAATGCAGTCTCACAATGAAAACTTAGCATTAAAACTTCTCTGCCCTTGAAACTCACATTCATTGAAACAGCATTGAAACCCACATTCAAAGAAAATACATTTTGCCAGTGGCAGATAAAGATTAATTTTGGGCTGTTTTCGAATCATAGGCCCCTTGCATATGAAACATACATGTGCTCTTTGATACACCTTCCTCATTGTACTAAAATTATATTCCTTGTACAATACAGTACACTTGTTAGAGGGTGTTTTAAATTTGTTTTGAACATTTTTCCAGTAAGCAATGAAACAAAACATATGCACCCATAATGGCAAAACTGCCCAGTTGAGAACATTTATCATAAAAAGTCTACTCAGACTTCCACAGTCCACCATTATTAGTAAATATACACAATTCTACAGTCCACCATTATTAGTAAATATGCACAATTCCACAGTCCACCATTATTAGTAAATATGCACAATTCTACAGTCCACCATTATCAGTAAATATGCACAATTCTACAGTGCACCTTTATCAGTAAATATGCACAATTCTACAGTCCATATTCAGTGAATTCAGTTCTTGCCATAGCTGTCAACCTTAGCACAAAACCTGGACGAAGCCAATAATGGGGGAATACAGTCCCAAAAATAGGGACAAATTTAAAATATTCATCTTATAAACTTAGAAAATTGCTAGAAAAAAAGGTTGTGCTACTATGTATTCTGAAGAACATGAAGTTTGAAATTCAAATGCCGGTCAATTTTACTGGCCACAGAACAAAAACAATTTTCAGAGAGGCAGGGATTAATACTGCAGACACGTCTTTGTAAAATGGCAGGGCATCAGAGCAAATCCACACAAACACAGAGAGGAGATGCAGACTCCACACAGAAGCCACCCCAAGCAAGAATCAAACCAGAAAACCTATAGCTGTGAGGCAACAATACTACCACTGCACCATCAAATCTGCAAGGAATTAAACATTCAGAAACCTGAAGTCTGAAATTCAAATGCCTGTCAATTTTATTACGACCAGAACAAAACAAATTTTCAGCAGAGACGCAGGGATTAAAACTGCAGACACATCTTTGTAAAATGGCAGGGCACCAGAGCAAATCCACACAAACACAGGCAGGAGATGCAGACTCCAAACAGAAGCCACCCCAACCAAGAATCAAACCAGAAAACCTATAGCTGTGAGGCAACAATACTACCACCGCACCATCAATTATGCAAGGAATTAAACATTCAGAAACCTGAAGTCTGAAATTCAAATGCCTGTCAATTTTACTGGACAGAACAAAACCAATTTTCAGCAGGGATTAAAACTGCAGACACGTCTTTGTAAAATGGCAGGGCACCAGAGCAAATCCACACAAACACATGGAGGAGATGCAGACTCCACACAGAAGCCACCCCAACCAAGAATCAAACCAGAAAACCTATAGCTGTGAGGCAACAATACTACCACTGCACCATCAAATCTGCAAGGAATTAAACATTCAGAAACCTGAAGTCTGAAATTCAAATGCCTGTCAATTTTACTGCGGACAGAACAAAAACAATTTTCAGCAGAGATGCAGGGATTAATACTGCAGACACGTCTTTGTAAAATGGCAGGGCACCAGAGCAAATCCACACAAATACAGGGAAGAGATGCAGACAGAAGCCACCCCAACCAAGAATCAAACCAGAAAACCTATAGTTGTGAGGTAACAATACTATCACTGCACCATCAATTATACAAGGAATTAAACATTCAGAAACCTGAAGTCGGAAATTCAAATGCCTGTCAATTTTACTGCGGACAGAACAAAAACAATTTTCAGC
>NC_056741.1:1711579597-1711774597 GCF_019279795.1 Protopterus annectens | reverse complement strand
TATTCTTTCTAAAAAAAAAAACAACATATGAGAAACCATTACAAAAAAACAATAAAGGCACCAAAGGGCCATAAAAGCATCATAAGCTCCAACAACCAGAATGAACAGTTAACAATAATCAAAACAAAATTGAGAGAATAAATAACTTTTTATTAAATGTGCTTTTGTCCCTTCATTTCATTGGAAATTCTTCATAACAAAAAACGCAACTTAAAATCTTCTATTTAAAGAGCATTAATTGAACAATAATTTAACAATTAAGTCATTTCATAAAAACCTAATAGTAAGTTTAAAGACACAGTACACATAAAACTTACAGTTGTGACCAAAAACATTTTATATAAGCAGTTTTCCAAAAGAAAAAAAAACTGGAAAACCTAAAAATATAGAAAAACATAAATATTACAAAAATAAGTTTGGCATACCCTAAACATATTGAAACTTATTAGCTTCAAGATAAAAATATACCCTTTAAGACCACTGTATTTGACCTAAATAATATATTATAGGTCTAAACCCCTCTTTTACAGAATGGGCAAAAGAGATAAATGTTCATTAATTCCTGGGGAGCAAATAGAATTTAATCTGATTATCCAAAATAATTACTTAATTTCAGTCTCAAGTTCCTACCACCCTCTGCTTGGGTTTTCTGGCACTACTTCCAAAATCCCAAACTTAAATTTAGTCAACTTTTGGCAGTCTAAAGTGTGCTTGTAACATGAGTTGTTAATATTCACTTTGGAAAATGCATATACGTGCTCATAGATCCTTTTCCTAAACTTCCTTTCAGTTTTCCCTACATAGAAACACCCACAGTTTTCACAAACTGTGATATATATCAAGTCTTTAGTGATACAATTACCTTTAGTCAACATAATCCAATGAGAAGTCCCTTGATATTAGTTGAATCCACATCAAGAATAAAGGGACATTGTTTACATGTTCCATACTTGGTCGTACCTGTCCAAGCCAAAGGGCGTTTAATGTAAGTATGTTCAAATAAGTATTTGAAATCCTCCTGGCTTTGTACACAAAATCAGGTTCATGACCCAAGATTTCCAAAATATCTGAGTTACCCTTAAAATAGCCCAGTTTCTGGAAATAATGTGCCTAATTTCTTTATCACCAGCACCATATGGAATGACCATATTTCTATTATAATTCAAACGTACATCTTTGCTATTCCTAAACAATTCAGTTAAACGTTTGCCTCTTAAAAGAGGTTTGTATTTGGTTCCCCACCCTAAAGAAACTTCATTGCTATTATATCTCATCAAACTTAAAGGATAACCTCTATTTTCAAGCATATCCATGATTTTATTCATTTCTACTTTAAAATACTCAATTTCAGAACACATCCTAGCTGCTCGGACCAACTGACCCTTAAAGATATATCTTTTTGTGTGCCTAGGATGGTTAATTTGGAAATCTAAATAATTTTTCAAAAAAATCTCCTCCCTATAGATTTTGGAAACAAAAGAACCCTTACCTGTGTCTTTAATTCTTCTTCTTCTTCTTTTGGCTTTTCCCAGTTAGGGGTCGACACAGTGGATCACCATCCGCTCATGATTGAGAGTTTTATGGTGTGTAGTTGCCAGCCCGGCGGCCAACCTTCCACAGAAGGCACACACACACTCACACCTAGGGCCAATTTAGTGTGTCCAATCCACCTA
Organism: Protopterus annectens; assembly: GCF_019279795.1. NCBI lineage: Eukaryota > Metazoa > Chordata > Ceratodontiformes > Protopteridae > Protopterus > Protopterus annectens. Next base: position 1,711,772,924 of record NC_056741.1, on the reverse strand, counting down.
CAGCATGTCTTTGGGATGTGGAAGGAAACCGGAGCACCCGGAGGAAACCCACGCGACCACAGGGAGGACATGCAGACTTCGCACAGCAGGCACCCCAGCCGAGGATTGAAGCGGGGAACCTCTTGCTGTGAGGTGGCAACACTAACCGCTGCACCACCGTGGCTGCCCTTACCTGTGTCTTTAATTAATGTATCTAAATAATTGATGATGCCCAATGTAGTTGAAGTAACTCTAAAATATGAGTTAACATTATTAAGGTATTCAACACATTGTGTTGCTTTCTTTGTTTCTTTCCACATAATAAAAATATCATCCAAAAAACGAAAGTAAGAAACCCAATGTTGAGAAAATGTGAAGCCAAAGACATATTTAGATTCCTAGGCACAGAGTACTAGATTGGCGTAAATGGGTGCGCAACTAGCACCCCTCGCCACTCCTTTAATTTGATTAAAATATTCCCCTTCAAAGGTGAAGTTGTTGTTCAACAAAATTAACTCCTTAACAGTCATAATGAAGTTCACCATAACCTCACTAAAACTAGTAAGATTTTGTATAGCTTCATAAAATAAGTCCAACCCTTTATGATGGGGAATAGTTGTAAATAAATCAACATCATATATTGTTGAAAAACTACAATTCTCACAATACCAATTTTTATTAATTTTAGATAATAAAAAAGTCCCAGGAGTCCTTTAATAAGTAGTGAACTGAATCTAAGTTATTTTTAAGAATCCTATCCGTAAAAACTCAGTGGGTTTGAGTAGAACTACTGTGTGCTGATCTAATTACTCTAAACAGGGGTTGTTGTATATCTTTATGAACCTTGGGGATGTATATATTTATGAATCTTGGGGATGCATATCTTTATGAACCTTAGTGATACCAAACACTATTGAAATCCATAGATGTTCTAATTTCAAATTGTATAACTCTTCAGAAATAACTCCTTGTAAAAGAGAGTCTTCCAGAAATAACTGAATTTTCTTGTGTGCTAAAAAACCTTCATTTCTTGAAGCTTCCCGATATCTGGTAGTATCTTGAAATAAAGTAAGTAAATGGTTGACATAATCCATCTTATCAAAAATAACAATCCCCCTCCCTTATCAGGCTTCAGAATTAAGTTTCATTCCTTCTAAGTTCTTGCATCAATTGAAATTCCTCCTTTGTTAAATTAAAATATTGATTCCTATTTGTAGACAAGGCCAAATGTATTTCAGGCATACATGCTTTTTTAAAAGCAGATATTAAAAGATTTGAGAGGATTAAAACAACTTCTTTTCATAAAACTAAAATTATTACCAGGTGTAATTCTTGAATCAGCTTTGATCAACTTTCTAGTAAGAAGTTTGAATTCTGTAATAACATCAACTACCCTACCTTAAAAGAAGGCACACATTTAAAACCTTTATTAAAAAGAGTAAAATATGTTACATCTATATTCAACTGGGTATAATTAAAAATATTAAAATCTTGGTAAGTATTCCGTTTACCATCATAGGCTGTCATAATAACGTTGTTTGACCTACTGTTTAAATTCTGCTCTTGCCTTAATTCCTCCAAGCTTTCTCTCTGCCTCTGCCCCTTACTCCTTTTGTAATGTGGGCTTGGGGTAAAAAAAAGCTCTCTTCATATTTTTATTCTCTTCTTTTGGACCTCCTAAGGGGGTGGGTATTGGACTTCATAATCATCTTCTATTTCATTCTCAACCTCATAGAACTGATGTACATTTGTCTGAGGGTCTACATGTTCACTAGCAAATTTCCTTTCATCTCCATTACTGCCACTATCCCTTGGGAGGTCTGAGGTCTTAACAAAATAGGGCTCTGGTATAGAGTATGCCTTCCTCTTAAGATAATCATTCTCATCCCTTGCCATTTTCTTACACTTATATTTTAAGTTAATTTTCACACACTGTTCAACCCTGTTAAAAATATTATCTTATTTACAAACACTGGTTTCAAACCAAAAGTCATCCATAATTTTCATATTCAATTGATCCAATTCTTTTAATAACGTATTAATATATACATTATTAATTTTATTAATAAATGAGAAGTTCAAAACTAAAAAGATCAAACATTTCAATTAATTCAACAGTCTCAACGTCACCAGTTTTCAACCCATTTAGAAATTTAAAATGTCTCAACCCTTTAGGCACATGCTTGTTCTTAAGACTTTCTTTTAAGAACAAATTATCATACTGTAAGTTGCATACCTTAAAGAGTTTAGTTTCCAGTTCCTTCATTTTGTTCAGAAAAATCTTAGTGGGGGCTGTCATAATAGAGGTGTGTTCTTCTGGTTGTTAAGGGAAACCTCTTTTGATATCCAGTCTCTAAAATGTACCCCTCTATTGTCCCAGGTTCATGAATTTGTATCACCCTGATTAGATTGTGCAGTAACCACTGTTTCAAGTGGTATCACTTCCAAGAAGTCACCTTGGTTAACCAATCTCACATCCATATTTGAACAGTTTTTCCTCCTAACTGCTTCAAGGAATTGTGGGGCTTGTAGTTTATCTAGCTTCTTATCTAAGTTAGACACCTGCTACGATAAAGCTACAAGCTTTGGCAGGTCCCTACCATCACTTTGTGAACAAATTCCCATGCTGTTGTTTGGTTTGGGTCATAGACCTCATTTTGTGTACAAAGCTGGGGGAGGAATTTCAAATATTTATTTTAACACACTTTCATTAAATGTCCCTTGGCTTGGAGATGTATGACCAAGTGTGGTGCATGTAAACAATGTCCCTTTATTTTTGATATTGATTCAGTTAATATCAAAGGGACTTCTCATTGGATTAGGTTATGTAAAGGTGATTGCAACACTAAAGGCTTGATATATATCGCTGTCTGTGAAAAATGTGGGTGTTTCAATGTAGGGAAGACTGAGAGGAAGTTTAGGAAAATGATCTATGAGCACTTGTATGTAATTTCCAGAGCGGATATCAACCACTCTCTTTGCAAGCACACTTTAGATTGCCAGGAGTTCACTAAGTTTAAGTTTGGGATTTTGGAAATAGTGCCACAAAACCCAAGGGGAGGGGGACTTAAGATTGAAATTAAGCAATTATTTTGGATAATCAAATTAAATTCTACTTGTTCCATGGGAATTTATGAAAATGCATCTCTTCTGCCCATTTTGAAAAAGAGGGCTTTAGACCTATAATATATTATTTAGGTTGAATACAGTGGTCTTAAAGGGGATATTTTTATCTTGAAGCTAATATTTCAATATGTTTAGGGTATGCCAAACATTTTGTACTATTTTTGTAATTTTTTTTGTTTTTATGTATTTTTATGTTTTTTTAGTTTTTTTGGAAAATTGTTTATATAAAATGCTTTTCTCTGCAACTGTTTTATATGTACTGTGTCTTTAAACTTATTGTTAGGGTTTTTTTGAAATGACTTAATTGTTCAATTATTGTTCAATTAACACTCTTTAGAGGATTTTAAGTAATTTTTTTTTTGTTCTGAAGTCGTCCCACTGATATGAAGGGATGAAAGTGCTTAATGTATTTAAAGGTTATTTATTCTCTCAGTTTTGCTTTGGTTATTGTTAACTGTTTGTTCCAGTTATTGGAGCTTATGGTATTTTTATGGCCCTTTGGTGCCTTTATTGTTTTTGTGTAGTTCTTTATTGAGGTACCGGGGAAACATTTTTTGTGATTCTAAAATGAGAAAGCATTGACTTCTACAACTATTTGTATATATCAGGACAATTAAGTTAAATAAGAACTCTTGAAAAATCAGTCACTGGAACTTAACAATATTCCTTTCTTACAGAAAATAAAAGAAGAAAATGAGAAGATCCTTCAAGAATATGGATTCTGCATCTTGGATGGCCATCGAGAAAGAATTGGCAACTTCAAAATTGAACCTCCTGGTCTGTTTCGTGGACGTGGAGACCACCCAAAACAAGGAATGCTGAAAAAAAGAATCACTCCACAAGATATCATCATCAACTGCAGCAGGTAACTAATATGTTTATTTCTCTTCCTTGAATCTTGTAGTTGTGGGCAGATTTCCTAAGTGTTTTATTACATATTCCATAAAATGGTATGTTAGCTAGGTTCATAACTGTTAAGGAAAATGTTCTAGTGAGAAATATGTTTTAGAATGCATAAGCATATTAATTAAATAGTAAAAATATGAAAAATCTGTTCTGAGGTATTAGCAAGGCTCATAGTAACTGCATAAGAAAATATGTAATAACATGTTTTACAGAATTAGAAAAAAAGAGTTATAAAATGAGGTAAACTCTAGGTTGGTATTACTGGTGTCAAAACTTTAAAGGATGCAAGCAAAATCTAATTGATTTCCCTGAGAAAATCTGATGCTAAATGCAATGAGTTTTGTAGAATTTACTGTAAGATGCCTATGTTTCTCTTGCCATCAAAAAGATTTGTAGTCTTGAAATTAATGTAGGATGTAATTTGTGCCTCAAAGAAAATCATTGCTACCACACTGTTGCATGAAATGATTAAAGTAAGAATTCAAGCTAATGAAGGAAAGGATGATTAAACTTCCTGTGTCTGGACAGCCTGCAACTAATCTTTTTTTCTCTCATCTTTGACTGCAGTTGCAGTTAAATGGCTTGGCTAATTCAACTGTAATGAAAACACTACCTTAGATGCTCACTTTTGTTGACTTTACATAGAATATTGGAATGATAGAACAGACCAGATCCAACAGTTTTGCTGCTTTCAGTGCATTTGCCATGTCTGTATCTCACGTTTCTGAATTTCCTCATTACTGATATCTAAAGCATCCATAATGGAGGTAGGATGACTTTAATAACTGCCTGTGAACCAGCAAATTATAAACAAGGAGAAATTTAACATTGTAGTATTCACCAAGCATTGTTCCTGCTTGGATATTGTTACTATTATATAAGATGCACAGAATTTTCAGATATTCAAAATGACAGAGAAATTCGAGGAAAGAAAAATACTACCACAAGAAAACTGTCAAAAGCTTCAAAAATGATGTTCATTAGTGCAAGAAATCCATGGAAAGCATTATATAGACAAAGAAACATTGGGTCACTTGGAAAAAGAAGGGGAGAGAGGAAGAGTGAAAATATGAAGAACAAAATCTCAGATTTTTGAAAGATATGAAAAAAGAAATGTGGGCATGGGAAAGAGAGAGAGATCTAATATGATACAATTATGTTTGCTTACTCCTTTGCATAAATAATCCATACAAAAAAACAGCATACATGCAAAGGCATTTAGATATGAAAAATTTCACAATACAAAAAAAAAAAACTGGAAGAAAAGAGTATAATTGAAAGAAACAGAAATTGAAGTTATGAATTACCTGTAAAAAGTGAAGGATTTAGTGTAAAAAATCCAGCTCCGGTTAAAGCATGATGAAACAATGAGTCCACAAATTAAGAAGAAACAGATGGAATGGGAAGCATATGACCACTTGCCACATGATAATGCTGTGGAGCCTTCAGTAGGAAGCCAATACAAAAGTTCAGTTGGGAGTTGCACAGCTAGGGAAGGAGCAGGAAATGGTGGCACCTCTGACAAAGGCAATGTTGTGGAGTGATGAGCTAATGCGTTCTTGTATGAAGGCACAGGATGCAGCTGAGGAGTATACATCACTGGAATATGTTCTGGAACTTTCTGTAGAGAGCCCACAGAAAACAGAGAGTGAAGAATGTGTACTCGGTTTAGAAGAAAATGATTTAAGGAAAGAGTTGCTTGATTTAATATTTCTTGGTGGACATATTAAGATTGATGAAAGAAATTGATTACAGAAAGTAAATAAGACCCAAAATGTTAGAAATCTGATAACAGATATGCACAGCAATCAAGACTATTAACAGAAATGAATGTGATATAACAAAAGTAAATAGGTTATATTACTGTGCAGCTAAACTAATAAAAGATAGTCTTACCACCAAGAGAATAATAAGGGAAAGAAATAGAAGAAATACAATGCCATCATGAAAGCATCAAATAGAAAAAACTATAAAGTAATTAAGATAAGAACTGCCACTGTTAGAAGAGTATAGAAATTGGAACAAATAAAAATGCTTATAAAGATAGTTGTGATAAAAGCAATGCACAGCATCAGAACAGACCTGGATCTAGCATATACTATTGCAAATAATAAAGTCATCAGCACAGATGCAAGTAGTAAGGAGATATGCAGATAAATATGAAGGAAAAGGACAAATTATGCAATTCGTTGATAACCCAAAAAAGTTTTATAGAGATCTGGGAAACAAAGCAAAAGGAATTAAACTACCACCAAAAAGAAGAAATGGATACACTTTGGAGAAATATTTTAAAGACCCTTTTGAATATAACAAAGATGCTGAATGGATAGAAAAACTAAAAGAAACAGTAAGGAGTTTAAATGTACAGAATATGAACTAGAATGAAGAAACAGCCACAGAAACTGAAGTAAAATTAAGAATAGCTCCTAACTGGGAAAACCCCAGGCCCAGCTAACTTCTAGCTTAGAAGTATTAACATCTTTACGTAAAGATGCTGCCTTGAGTAAGAACTACTCATATATGTGCATCCCAAGCAGCCAACATGGTTAACAACAGGAAAACTGACACTCTTAGAGTTAATCTGCAATCCATCCTAAACACTATAAACCAATAACTTGCCTTCCCATGATGGACAAACTATATACTGGAATTGATGCAGGCAGAGTTTATAGTCATTTTAAAGAAAATTTAATCATGGCAATACAACAAATGGGTAACAAAAAAGTCATATGGTACAAAGGCTCATTTGTTGCTAAATAAATCCATAATTGAGAATTGTGACACTAGAAAGAATCTAAGTATGGCATGGATAGATTACAGAAAAGCATTTGACAGTATCCTGCATTCATGGATAAAATAGTTCTTACAAATATATATGTTACATTCTACATTGATCATTTACATTACAGTGACAAACCACTTTGCAATTAAGTTGTAACGAAGGGTAAATTATTCATAGATTCATATGTATTTACTAGGCTTTTAGCCCTAGGGCCTATATAAGCCTAACCAAAAAGGTACCCTGGCTTTCGCCACCCAAAGAAATTATTTTCCTGTGCCCCTGTCGAGCAGAGCCACAGAAGTGATCCCTGGGGTAAATTTCCTATTTCTCATCCAATCATCAAGATTTTTCTTGAACAGTGCTAATGAGGAGCTCTGTTTGACACAGATAGGTAGTCTGTTCTGGAGTATGGGAAGTCTCTGGGACAAGAATCTATCCCTCCAGCATGTTCTATTTATTGTGGTGAGAAGGTTTAGGTCCCTAGAGCGTGTAGCTCGGAGGGATTGGGATTTCTTTAAGTGGAGCATGTCCAACAGCTCTGGGTTTGACATAACTTTGCATGTTAGGCAGAGATTGCCTCTGAGTAGGTGATATGTGACAGAGTAAAGCTGGAGTTTTTTGAGACGGTCTGCGTAGGGCATCTGTTTGAGGCCAGTAATCCTCTTTGTGAGGTATTTCTGTGGCCTTTCTAGTTGTAGATGTCTTGTGAGGTACATACGAAAAGGGGCGTTGTACTCTATAATAGGTCTAATGAGTGATGAGTAGAGGGGAACAATGACCTCTTTTTTACTGGATGAGAAACCTTTTGTGATGAGGTGAGCCATGTAGAAGGATTTCCTGACCACTGTGGCAATTTGATTATCAAAGGAGATATTTATTTATTTATTTATTTATTATTTTATTTTACATTTGTTGACCGGGATAGTCCGACTGGATGCATGTCCATTTTCAGCGGAGGCCCGGGGAGAAAAGCTCCAAGGGTAAGCAGATACAGCATTACATAATACCAGCATTACATATTACAAACAGACTATTTACAGAGATTACATAAGTAAGCAAGTTAAACAAGTTCCACAGGTTAAAGTTAGTCCTGAGCACAAGTCAGGATTAAATTAAATTACACAGTAAACTGGTTAACAGATTTTTACACATTCGAGTTAGCCAGGCTTGATACATTGACATAGCCGGTTAAGTGACAAATGTTGTTTGAGTCTAGTTTTAAATTGACCTAAGGTGGAAAGTAAGGTAATATCAGCTGGAAGTGAGTTCCAGGATCTAATTACAGAGTTTGCAAAGAGAGAATCACCGGCTGTGTTATTAAATTTGCTAGTCTGAATTAGTAGTTTGTTAGAGGATCGAAGCGGTCTAGGATTGTTATAGGGGGTGATAATATTTTTAAGTGCAGGAGTATTGTCCGGATTATAGAGGATTTTATAGGCCATAATCAGTTGGTTATACTGGATTAGGCTAGGTAGTTCAAGCCAACCAAGCTGATTTAGATTGATGCAATGATGTGTCCTAAAAGGCAGCCCAGTGGTAAACCTGGCAATGTGGTTGTAGCAAATTGAGAGTTTGTTAAAGACAGTCTTGTTCAAATTCGAGAGTAGAGGAGATGCATACAGAAGGATTGAAAGAAGGTGAGAGCGAGCTATGGCAATTTTAGCTGGAGGGGTTAGGAAGGCTTTTATTCTGTAAAGTGACCCTAGTTTTTTATTGATGGTTTTGATAGTTTGGTTAACATGTAGGTCAAATTTGAGATTATTGTCTATGATGACACCTAATAGTTTTGTAGATGGGTCAGGGGAGATTATTGTGCCATCATTTGATTTTATGGAAAAGGTGAACGCGGTAGACCTACGTGTTGGTGAAAATAACAGCATTTTATTTTTTTTGGGATTTAGGATCAGATGATGTTCAGAAAGCCAGTTTTCTATTGTATTAAAGGTGGACTGGGTAGCTGAACATAACTCTACTGGGGATGTGGCTGAGCAAATCAGAGTAGAGTCATCAGCATATTGGATACAGCTGACTTTTGGGATGACAGTATAAAGGTCGTTAATGAAGATGGAGAACAGCAAGTGCCCTAGTATAGAGCCTTGTGGTACTCTGAGGGTGTTAGGTAGAAGGTTAGAGAGTTTGTTCTGCCAGAGGACAGCCTGCTGTCGACCATTCAGGTAGGATTGAAACCATTGGAGGGCTCCAGTATCTAGACAGAATGTTTGCAGGGTGTGGATTAAAAGTTGGTGATCAACCATATCGAATGCCTTGGAAAGATCCAAAAAGAGGGCTGAGGATATATAATTATTGTTGCGATTATGGTTTATGGTGTTAGTAAAGCTAGGAGGGCTGAAGTAGTGCTGTGATGAGGACGGAAGCCATGCTGAGTGTCTGCCATAAGGCGATTTTGGATTAGGTGGTGCGTGAGTTGTCTATGAATACATTTTTCCATAATCTTTGCAAGTGGAGAGAGTATAGCTATTGGCCTATAATTGGAGAATTCAGTAGAGCTGCCTCCTTTGTGAAGTGGGATTACGTAGCATATTTTCCAGATGGTGGGAATTTTAGCTTCTACTATGGTTCGATTGATTAGTATTGAGACGGGGTAAGCAATAGCATCAGCTGATTTTTGTAGGTACTCGGCAGGGAGCTGATCAGCAGAAAGTGTAGTGGTTTTTAATTTTTTGATCAAGGTACGGATAAGTGAAGTGGCGACTGGTTGGAAGCTGAACGCAAGTAGGTTTCTAGGGGTGCTACTTTCAGGACCAGGGGAGCTAGGAGGTAGTTGGCTAGCTAGGGCTTGAATCGTCTCAGTAAAGAATTGGTTAAAACTATCAGAAACATCTTCAGGGGTTTTATCAATAGTAGCAGCAGGGATTGGGGTTGAAGTTTGTCCAGGATGTAGTAGATTATTTAAACCTGCCCAAAACCTCTGAGGGTTATTTTGATTTACTGTCTGTAAATTACAGTAGTATTGTTTTTGTCTTGTAAAATTGATTTTTTGGTTTCGTTCCTGGATTGCCTGTATTTAATGTGATCTTGAGGGTCTTTAGAAGAACGCCATAAAGCCCATGCTTTGTTTCTAAGGGTAATTTTGAGTTTAGACTCTATAGAAAGCCATGGTACAGTTTTTGCCTTGGTTCTCTTTGAACGAACAGGTGCATGCAAATCAAGGATCTCAAGGAATTTGTTGTTAAAGTATGCTACTGCTTCCTCTAAGGGGAGGCGTTTTAGAATAGACCAATTACATAAGTTTAGTTCTTGTTGGAATTTGGCAGGGTCAAAGTTTTTATTGTTTCTAACCTTTCTGAGTAAGGGTTGTTGGGAATTAATGGTTTTGTGCTTAATTACATATGTGAGAAGGTGATCGCTTAGGCCATTAAGAAGGGTACCAGAGGTGTACAGTTGGGGGTGACTGAGTACCCAGTCAAGTATATTTTTGGTTGGGTTTACCTATCCTGGTAGGGGTGGATATGATTTGTGTAAATGCATGCAGGTTAATATGGGTGGTTGGGGATTCTAAGGAACAGGTGCCCCAGTCTATGTTAAAGTCTCCAAGTAGTAGGGTTTCTTGGGGGTAGTGACATGATAACCAGTGCAGGATATCTTCAAATGTAGATATACTGTTACCTGGGGGAATGTACATACAGAGGATATTAATGCATTTATTTTTATTAAGTTGCAATTTGGTGGCAAGAATCTCAGAGTTATTAATCTGAGGAGGTTGTATTACATCTATGGTGACATTCAACTCAGATTTATAGAGTACAGCTACCCCACCCCCTTCCTCGAAGCACGATCCAGCCTGTGTATGTTGTACCCAGGTGGTAACACTTCATTGTCTTTAGTGTTAGGTTTTAACCAGGTTTCAGATACAGAGAATCTGAGGGGAGTGGACATCCAGAAGTGCATGCAATTCATGTACCTTGTTATTAATGCTTCTAATATTGAGATGACAGACTAGGAGAGAGTTAGTTGGCCTATTAATTGTAGGTTTGTAGCTTAGATTACAAGTAGAGGGGGTATGTGTATCTGAAGTGAGTGGGCCAGGGTTGGGGTGAATATCACCACCAAGTATTAGGTTGAGTCTATACTTGGTGATGAACTTCAGGAATTTGTTTATTAGTTTGTGGTAGTGTTTGGATCTAGAGCTAATGTGCCTGGGGTTGAGATGTTGATAGACTGAACAAGATGTTGGATAGGATCTGGTACTGTAAGTATGGTTGAAGGTGGAAGGATTTACAGCTGGGGTGATAGTATGGCCTTTTGGGATCTGAAATCCCTTAAGAAACTGGTTTTCATACAAGGTAAGGAGGTATGGTGTGAACAAGAGGGGTGTAAACAAGAGGTGTAGTAAAGAGGAGTATATCATTATATGTGATTCAGCTAGTGAGTGAAGGAACTGTTTTACCTGGTGATGCAACACCAGAAGATAGAGTGGTGAGGTAAAGGTACTGGAAGGGGGGATGGGAGAATGCCAGATGAAAGCTAATAGGTGCTATTAAATGTAGGTAGTAGAATAGGGGTGGGTGGAATTATCCCAGATGAAAGCAGATATGATCTAGAAAGTGGGGGGGTGGCTATAGTACTATAAATTTAGAGGTACTAGGGGCGGGAGGGAATTGGGGGCAGGGAGGGGAGCGAAGAGAGCCTGAGCATAGCGAGGGCAAACATAGCAGGGCTGTTGCTCTTTACAAGGTTTCCTAAGGTGTCCTAAAAGCTATAAGGTAAGTATTACAGCTCTAATGTAAGAGTCAATTTATTGCAGTTACAGGGGAAGGAGGCAACCACTCAAGTAGAAACAAAGAGCCCTATGGCTGACCAATATGGTGACCTGCTTAATTACAAAGCACTGTAAGTGAAAGCTTAACAAATGCTTTTTGTGTGTAACCTACTCTGTTTAAATGTTGAGAGAAACTGATTGCAGTCCTGTAGACACTGTTTTGTAGGGAACTGTAGAGTTCAGCTAGGAAAAGAGAAAAGCAGAAATTCTAGGGTAAGCATGAAGACAACAACAGGCAGTTATTATAGCACACCACGCCTGGTGTGGGTAATGCTAATTTACCACGGTTGGCGTGGTTTGGTCCCGAGGAAGCCCGAGGACCAAACAACGCCAACCGGTAAATTTAGCATTACCCACACCCAGAAGTGGTTATTGCTATTATACCATGACATTATTTAAGAAAAGAAACTATTACTTTTCTTAAATAATGGCATAGTATAATGCCTGTTTACTGCCCTTCCGCAGATGTCTGGCATCCGCAGTTCTGATGTACCGCGCCGCGCAGTACATCAGAGTTGTAAAGCAACGAGAAAGCAAGATCTCCGTTGCTTTTTATGTCTCGCTATGTTAAATGAGTTTAACATAGCGAGACAGTTTAAAATAAGCAACGGACATCTCCGTTGCTTATTTTAAAACTGTCTCGCTATGTTAAACTCATTTAACATAGCGAGACACTAAAAAAAAAGCAACGGAGATCTTGCTTTCTCCGTTTTAACATTTCGCTATGTTAAATGGGTTTAACATGGCGACAGCTTTAAAATAAGCAACGGATCTCCCCGTTGCTTATTTTAAAGCTGTCAAGCTATGTTAAACCCATTTAACATAGCGAGACAGTGTTTTAAAAAAACGAGTTATACTAATGGAAAAAAGTCCGGGCGACCGGACCTTTTTCCATTAGTATAACTCTATTTACAACGGGCACGCTGGCCAATCAGCGTGCACGTTTTGGGGGGGTCATGGTATAATATATAATAATGCATTCAGAAAGGTTTGGTGGGGGGTAAAGTAGCATACTTCTGAACGAACTAAGATTTATAGCTAAGAAACCTAAGCAAGAGAGCAATGCAGTAAATAAACACTTGCCAGATTTTAAAGATATACCAGAAAAACTAAATCAATTATTCACAATTGTACAACTAGAAAATTGCCAGTAAAAGCACTTCAGGTATGGCTAGCCCAAGTTATTCAAGTCATAAAAGCACTTCTTCAATGTGTGTGTGCAATTTAAACATTAAAAAACACATGCAGCAAGGAGGAGCTCTGATTATACACTTTCTCTAGGTACAGGTTCAGTTTAAACACAAATATTACCACAGAAATTCAGTAAAGTCACTAGCTACTTATAGAGCCTCTGAAAAACAAAATAGAGCAGTCTGTGCAGAATCAGAATTTAGCAGCAGGTCATTCAGTTACACAAAAAACAGTAAAAGATCCATACAATGAAGAAACTTACACAAAGTCACACCAGGTCAGCCAAGGGGGGGAAGAGAGAGGGAAATCCTAAGCACCTAGATTTGAAAATGATGCCTGTACTGAATTGTAGCAGTTTAACCTGTTTGAGGAAAGAGGGGGTGGGGAAAAGAGAAGGCAGTGGGAGTGGTTACAGTTAATACCCTGATTGACTCAAGACACCACACCAGAGATAAGTTGAAATCTGCACTCAGCACTGTTATTTGCACTCAGTACTTTAATGTTACTTGCACTCAGCACTGTAATTTCACTTATGTTTAGCAGGAAAGACAGACCAACAGTATACAATTTTGGGAATTTTTACAAGGGTTGCTTGTTCAAATGTCAGGCTATTGCAGTTTACTGTCCACCTGTGTCCCAAGGTCTCTTATCACACTTTTGGCGTTAAGTTGACTACCACTTATGTGGTAGTTCATGGGTACAGAGTTTTTACCAAAGGGGATGACAATACACTTTTTGGCATTGAGCTTCAGGCCATGGCTTTGACACCAGGCATCTGTCTCCATGAGACCCTTTTGTAGTATGTCCACATCATTAGGAGTTTTGATTATGGCTCCTAGTTTGCAGTCATCTGTAAGCTTTGTTAGCCAAAGACCTTCTGTGTTAGCCTGCACTTCAGAGAAGTAGATACCAAACAGGAGAGGACCCAGGACTGAGCCCTGTGGTGCTCCACTTGTCATTGGTCTGAAGTCAGATTTGGAGTATGCTACTTTCACAGTGTGGGTTCTGTCCGTTAGCCAGTTGGCAACCCATCTTGTGACATAGGGATTTATGCCTAGTTTAGTAAGCTTATCTATAATTCTGGAGTGGGAGATGGTGTTGAAAGCCTTGGCAAGATCTAGATAAGCTGTGTGAGCCACCTTACCCTCATCTATGGCTTTAGTGACTGCTTCAAAGAAGTCAATCAGGTTTAGGAAACATGATCTGCCTTTTACAAACCCGAACTGGGTAGGGTCCAGAGTTTGGAGATTACCAGTGTCTTTGAGTTCCATGATGTTATGTTCCATGGCCTTGCAGACCAGGCTCGGCAGGCTAATGGGGCGGTAGTTCCTTGGATCTGTCGTGGCTCCCTCTTTGTGGAGTGGGATAACCATCATGGTGCGCCATTCAGTGGGCACAAAGCCTGAGGTGAGGCTATGATTGAACATGGTACTTAGGTAGGGTGCCAATTCATTCTGTAGTTCACGTAGAACGCAGCCTGGGATATTGTCAGGTCCCATGGATGCTGTGTTCTTGGCTTTGAAGAGTGTTTTTTTACCTGTGCAGCCATGATTACAGGAACTTTGCATTCTTCTGGTATAGAGACGGGCCCTCTAGAGGGGGGGTGAGAGGGAGGTAAAGTTAGCACTGAACCTATCTCCCAGGATGTTGGCAATATCAGTTGGTTCTGTATATTTAGTGCCATTGTGCTGTAACTCAGAGCAGATCTGAGTGTTGCCACTGAGATTCTTGACATAGCTATAGAATGCTTTGTGGTGGTCTTTAGAGTCTGTGGCAATTTTGTTTTCGTAACTAGCTTTGGAGGATTTTATGAGGGATCTCAGCTTCTTACTGAGGTTGACCAGGGAGTTCCTCCAGTCATGGGATTTTACTCTTTTTTTGCAACAGTTTTTTTCTTGAGGATAGCATTATTGTTCTATTAGGGATAGCATGATCCATGCACTCGTGTAAGTGCTTATAAACTGCATTTGTGTAGGATTCAGCAGTCGTACCTCTATTGTCCATCTGCATGGGTGTCATGAAGTTTGCCACTTCTGTCTTAAGAAGTATAAAGTTGGCTTTGGAGAAGCTTTTTATGGTGGCTTCCATAATTGGGGGTGGGGGCGGGATGTGGATGTCTAGGGTGATTAGCTTGTGGTCGGATCTGACCAACAAGGAATTGACCGCTGGTGTGGAACACTGGTTGCTCATGTTGGTAATGACCAGTTCTAGGATATTGCTGACCCTGATGGGGATGTGAATAAGTTGATCCAAGACATTGGAATTTATGAATTCCAGAAAATGAGCAAAAGAGTTGGTACATGAATAGTTTTCCCAGTTAATGGTGAGGTAGTTGAAATCGCCCATTATTAGGGTGTTGGGTTGTATCCTAATACTTTCCAGTGTATCAAGAAATGAGGAGTGGGAATCCTGGGGCATGGTGGGGGGGGGTCTGTAGCAAGCTACAATTTGGATTGCAGTCTAACCCAGAGTTAGTTGCACTTGGATAATCTCTGATGCATTATGCTGTGCAACTAACCTGGAGGTGTGGATATCCATAATGAATATGGACATGCCTCCACCTTTAGTGCTTCATTCTGGGTTAGGTGGCCGAAAGGTGTGGTATGAAGTATAGCCTGGTAATGCAGGTTTGCTCTCTGGAGCTTTGAACCAGGTTTCTGTCACTGCACAGATGTCAATGTTCTCCATTTTAAGGAGTGCCTCAAGTGAGGCATGATTCCATGGGTAAAAATGTCAAAGCAGGATAATCTAGGGCAATTCTTTGTCACCACTGTTGCTTTGTCTTGCCCTTAACCCTGTTTACTTAACTACTTAGATCTTGTTACAATTTGTGTCTCAGAAAGCAACTTTGCATAAAGAGTTCTATACTTTTTGTGAATGACTTAAAGTTCATCAAATATGGAATTGAAAACATAACTGCAGGTTGATGAAACTTTCTCAGATGATAGATGGCATTTGGTCTTTATAAGTGTGCAAAAATCACGACAGTAGTAGTATTAAAAAATATCAGTCTAGGATAGGAATATGATATAAAGGAACTTGAGCAAGGACAACTGCATAAATATTTGGGAGTTAAGGGTCTGCAGTAAATCATGAGCAACTGTGAATAAAACTCATTAAGGAATACTTCAGAATGCTGAAATTAATACTGAAAACAGCTTTGCCTCCTAGGCATAAATTCTAAACTATAAACCAGTTTGCTCTTCCTGTTTTAACTTATGGTTTTGGTGTGATATATAAAAATCAGTGTATACCAAGATTATATATTGCATGCTCTGAAGGAAGCATGTGCCTCCTCAAAATTAAATTACATGCATAGATCTGCAATCTTGGGACTTCATAGATATCTATGGACCTCATCAGATCCAAATATAGTGAAAGATTTTACAACATGAGGAGAGAGAAGCCTAAGATGACCTCTCTGCTTAGTTTAACAGAAGCATTCAGGTGGCAAGTGGGAATAGAAATTGAACCAGAAGTAGATAAAAATCGGACAGCAACTGAATGTGCCAAAAAAAAGGATATGCAGTGTGTATGTATGTGTGTGTATATATATATGTGCATACATACATACGCCACACGTCTCTCTAGTTAAGTGACTTACTCAAATGCTGTACCTTGAATACCAGAGGCAAGAGTCTTGGTTCTCCACACCAACTGTCAGACCACTTTTAGCTTTCTCTACCCCCAACTTTGGTAACTCACTGTGGATTAAAGTCTGTCATTACAGTTTCATAGTTTTTGTGGCTCATAAAATACATGTTGATGCAAACTCTGTTTTGTGAACTTTTTGTGTGATTTAGAGTAGTCTGCTCTTATCTGTCTTCAGCTTTGCAGAACATCTCTGATTTTCCTTCATGTGTATGCTCTGTCTTTCAGCAAGTCACTTAACCAGACAGTGCACCTGGCAACTGGAAATTTTGGCAAGGATCCTTAATGGTCCCATAGATTGCAAGCCTAGTATCTAACTTTAACCAAAGTACATTTGGTGTAAAGGAGAAAAATTGATTGTAGTAAATTAGAGCTTCATGTTATGCGTCATGTGTCTTGGATGATATTATTTGTTTGCTTGTTCTGTTGAATGTTGACTGTGTTTATTATTTTACTTGTTCTTTTGTAGGCACATGAATGTGAACTGCACTGTTTGGGCTACAACAGTTTGTCTTGCACTTAGTCCAAATGAATAAGGCTACGAGTTGTTAAGGAGCTGATTCTGTAGTACAAGGTTTTGTTCCCTTTGCTATCATTTGTCTTCTTTGCGACTCTGACCAAGTTACTTCACCAGACAGGTGCTCCTGAACTGCTTCTGAAAAGTGATACTTGTGTCCAGCAGCTGTCCATAGCTGTTGGCAAATGCTTTACACACTTGTATTTTGAGTTCCTGTATCCTTCACCTAACAATAGTTAGTATGTCACAAATGCTATTTGAGTATAAATCCTGTCATGTCTGTTGTAGTTTATTGGTTTGCCTGATGCATTTTTATTAAATATGAGTTTCAAGGAATTGAAGTTCAGTGTTTCTCATGCTGTTTTCAATATGAGAATGTTTTGTTTGGAAAATGACTGTTGGTGTGTTTTTTTTTTTCTGTAAAATTTGAAAGAAAACTACTTGTAAATCCAAATCTCTGTGATAACTGTAAAAGTAAAGAAAAGGTAGTTTTCATGGCAATCAGGGAGGGGCAGCAAATTAATGAGGTATTAGTATGGCATGCGGGGCCTGATTCACTATCCTGCATAAGACCCTTTTATCCACGATCTGGCTGTGTAGACTGTGGAGATGTATGCTGGAACAATATAGCATTAGCCATTTTTCATGTAAGTTGGACTGGTACTGAGTGATTTCAGAGCCGTTAACTATTCTTGATGACAGAGAAGACATTGGGAGCTAAAAAATGAGATGATGTCTTGCAAGCATGTAAGCCCCCTCTGTAAAATAAATGTTTTAATATTTCCTGTATTTGTATGGTGTGTGGTTTGAACTAAAGCTGCTGAAGTGTTTGTATTGTCATTAATTGTTTTGCTTTTATTCAGTGTGCAAAAGTATGAATTGATTCATTAGTAGGCCTGGATTGTGTAATATAGTCAGAACATGTTGCATTTTAATAATATATATTTTTGCAGCACCCTCATTACACCCTCCAGCAACTGCAAATGGGTTGACATTTGTCAGGTCACACAGTTTGCATTATTTGGAGTGATGATCAGAATTGTATAACGTTCAGCATCCTTTGTCATTGTTGCATATTACTGTGATAGTCGCCTCTTCACAACTGGATTGTAAAGGATTTTTGCATTTAGTTAAAAACTGCAGTTAGCACAGAGGACCATACCTCTCAACCATACTGAATTCCTCAGTTAAGACCAATTTTGAGGTCAAAATATTGGGGTGCCATGAATTATCGAGTGGCCCCTTTAATTTCCAAATTTCCTGGTGTTTTTTAAAGTTTTTTGGGACTGTTTCCTGATGTCATAATTTGTAGGGCGTGCGTGATGCCAGTACAAGCTGCTGAGCCAATGCCATTATTACTTTAACTTTACCAGTCAGCGCCTTTCTTCTCCAGCTCTGCCTAGCATTACTTCATCACCGCATTCAGTCTAGGTTACTTTATCACTGCATTCAGTTTAGGAATGGTCTGTTTAATTTATCGCTGCATTTTGTTTACTTTCTGCATTGATTTGAGAAAGTCTGTATTGAGACTGCTATCAAGGCCTCTCATTTATATGTTTTTGAGCAATGATCTTTTAACTATGTACGTGTTGCATAGGAAACAGGAATGGTATTGCATTGTGTTTAGAAACTCAGACAGCCCCAGGCGGCAAAAACTCTAGCTACGCCACTGATCAGTAGGCCATGGAGAATTACTTTTGGAGGTCCTAGCAAACTATAATATTCTTTTTCTAAGATTAAAATATTGTCGGTCATTAAATGCCCTACTTTTACCACAAAACCCACATGCTGCAAGTCGCCAAAAACAAAATCCTAAGGTTCATCATCTTGTCCCTTCTCAGTGAACATCATTGCTACACATTTAAAAAAAAAATAAGTTACTATTTACTACAGGGTCTGGGGCCATATTTTTGTGGTCTGTTCTTCAGTTTACATTTGAAAGTTGATATCCCACAATTCCACTGGAGTGGGTGGGGGTACACAGTTATGCATGCTAATGTTGTTAATCAGCATACAGATTTGTAACTATTTTTCATGGGCCTTTGTCCAGATTTTTGATGATTCCAGGTTGAAAGGTATGCAGAGGGCTATAGCTCTGCCTTATTAATAAACTGCTTCCTGTGACAAGGGTGGAGTTTGAATCTTTCTGCCTACATTTAACTACCATGTGACAGTGAGCAAGTCACTTAGCACTTTGGAGCAATTGGCAGTTTGCGCTAGGGTCCTTAATGACCTCCAGAACTGCATGCCTAGTAATAAAAAACTATAGTCACCATTTGCCAACCATTCCCTGTTGCATAGCTGATCTAATACAGAAAAATGGTATGGCAATATCACCAGTACACCATTTTTTTAATGCAGCACAGGCAGTTTATTCATCCAAGGGCAGCAGGTACTAAATTTGTAGATGAAGCACTAATATGCAAAGTTGTTTGCCTCCAGCAACAGCGGCATTTACATTAATAGTTCTCCTTAATGTGGAATTATTCAGATAACTTTTACTTCTACCAGCTTTGTGCATATTGTCCTAGCATGTGTTATCAGTTAGTTAATGTTTTTATAGGTTCATAGGTAGGTACTAGGCTATCTATTTATAAGCCTAGCCAGAATGTGTTGGCTTTTGCCGCCCCCTTAGATCAGTTCCCTGTGCCTCTGTCCAGCAGAGCCACTGAAGTGATCCCTGGGGTAAACTTCCTGTTTCCCATCCACTCGATAAGGTTTCTCTTAGAGTGTTAGTGAGGAGCTCTGCCTAATGTAGATTGGAATCTTGTTCCAGAGCATGGAAAGTCTCTGGGACAGGAATCTGTCCCTCCAGCACGTCCAATGTATTATCGTGGTGTGGTTTAGATCCTTGGAGCATGTGGCTCGAGGGGATATGGTTTTCTTTAGGTGGGGCTTGTCCATCAATTCTGGGTTGAACATGGCATTGTATATCAGGCAGAGATCACCTCTGAGTAGGTGGTATGCAACCGAGTACAGCTGGAGTTTCTTCAGTCGAGCTGCATAGGGCATCTGTTTGAGGCTAGTGATCCTCTTGGTGAGGTACTTCTGTGGTCTTTCCAGCTGTTGCAGGTGTTTTGTAAGGTACATCCCAAATGGGGAGTTGTACTCTATGAAGGGTCTGATGAATGATGCATAGAGGGGCACAATGACCTCTTTTGATCTGGATGCAAACTGTTTTGTGATTAGGTGGGCCACATAGAAGGATTTTCTAATAACTTTGGCAATGTGATTATCAAAGGAAAAATGACTATCTACTTGGGTCCCCAGATCCCTTATTCCATCTTCCGTATTTGGGGGGGGGGGGCTACCACCTATGTAGTAATTTGTGGGTGCTTTGTTTTTTCCAAAGAGGATGACTATGCACTTTTTGGCATTTAGCTTGAGGTCATGGTTTTGACACCAGGTATCTGTCTCAGTGAGACCCTTTTGGTGGATGTCTGTGTCAGCCGGAGAGGCAATTATAGCCCCTAGTTTGAGCTCATGTAGGACGCAGCCTGGGACACCATCCGGTCCCATTGATGCTGTGTTTTTGGCTTTGGAGAGGGCTGTTTTAACCTGAGTTCATGTGATTTCAGGGGCACTACATTCTTCTTGTATGGTTATGGGCCCTTTTGGGGGTGAGAGGGGGGTGAAGTTTGCAATGACCCTGTCTGCCAGGATGTTGGCAATATCGGTCGGTTCAGTGTATTTTGTGCCATTCTGCACTAACTTCGAGCAGATCTGGGAATTGCCACTTAGATTCTTGACATAGCTAAAGAATGTCTTGTTATTCTTGACATAGCTAAAGAATGTCTTGTGGTTATCTTTGGAGTCCTTGGCAATTTTTCTTTCGAAGCTAGCCTTGGATGATTTTATGAGGGATCATAGTTTCTTGCTGATACTGATCAGGGATGTCTTCCCCTCTTGGGATTTTACTCTTTTCTGTACTAGTTTCCTCCTTCTATTGTATAGCTTGTTTATGGCAGGGGTCCACCAGACTGGTTTCCTTTTCTTGGAGGAGTGAGTCTTGGTTTTGCTTGGGATAGCACTATCCATGCATTATTGTAGGTGCCCGTAGAGTGCATTAGTGAAGAATTTTGCAGCTTGGGCAGCGTTATCCTTTAGCATTGGGGATTTGAAACTTTCCACCTTGGTCTTAAGTAACGTGAAGTTTGCTTTTGAAAATTTTTTCATGGTGGTTTATTTAACCAGGGTGGAGGCAGAATGTGGATATCTAGAGTGATTAGTTTATGGTCAGATCTGACCAGTGAGGGGTTGATCTCCAGTGTGGAATACTGGTCGCCCATGTTGGTGATGACCAGGTCCAATATGTTTTCACCTCTGATGGGGGTGTTGACCAGTTGATCCAAGGCATTTGAGTTTATGAATTCTGGGAAATGTTGGGCAAGGGAGTTGGTACTTGAATAGTTCTCCCAGTTAATGTTGGGTAATTGAAATCACCCAATATCAGGGTATTTGGTAGGACCTTTATGTTTCCCAGTGTTTCCAGAAATTTGGAATGGGCTTCTGGGACATGGTGGGTGATCTGTAGCAAGCTACAATTTGAATTGCAGTTCTGCCTATTGTTAGTTGCACGTGGATGATCTCTGAAGCATCGTGCTGTGCCACTAACCTGGAGGTGTGGGTATCCTTGATGAATATGGATACGCCCCCCGCCTTTTGTATTTCAGTACACATGACTGGTATGATGCTAGTGATCTTTAAACAATTTCATGCAGTTCATTAAAAGATACCAATAAGGAACATGTAATGTATTTCTTCATAACAATAAGGAGTGTAAACAGTCAAAATGGGTATATCTGCTGGTGGAGATGGGGGTGGGTCTTGAATGATGAAAGTACCTCATGCTCTTATTTGGCCATTTTAAACTTTTATCTGCCTTTGTTGAATTGTGTGTATGTGTGCATGCATGAATTGAACTGGGGGTTGTCATAATGGTTAAGGTGTTTACTTTACAAATACAAAGCACATGGGGTTGAGGCTCACCTTTGTTCACTGTCTGGTTATTGGCTAGGCATGTATAGTCAGCTGACTAATTTCCTAGCATTTATCTATGAACCTATGAATAATCTGGCTTTTGTATGTTTGTATGAAACAGTTTTTTTTTTTTTAAATATGACTTTGGTCATTTTTTTTTTTTTTGCCACAGACATCTGAGAGGGATGTAATCAACAATGTAGCTATAATTGCTGTGTTTGGGTATTTCTGTGGATAAAAATGAATGACTGCTCAGCTGATAGTTAAAAAGTCTTTAAAGTATGTCTTTGTAGGACTAGTGCGGATTTGTGCAAAGCAAAATGGAATATTTTACTGTGGTCATTTTTAATCACAATCAGATATGTGACGTGTACATAGTTGATAAAGTGGCCATAATTATTGATTAAGGATGTTGGTGGACTATAATGATGGTGTTTTGAGTTGCTTGTAATGGTGCTCTGAGTGATGTCAGAGAGGATAGCTATTCTTGATGACTGAGAAGATGTACTGAGGTCAAAAATAAGATGTAGATGTCATGCAAACATGTTTAGCAAATGGTCATTTGTGTTTGTGGTATAAAATTTGAAATATTTTAAATTAAATGCAAATCTCTGTAATCATTGCAAAAGTAATGAAGAAAATGTTATGCCTACTGACAGGTCTTTGATCAGTGTTTATGGTAATGGAGGGAGGTGTCCTTTTCCAGTACCCTGCCTAGGGCCCCGTTTGACCATAATCCATCTTGGCACACAGAGTGCTTTTAAAAAGGGGTCCACGACAACTTATTTAATTGTGCAGAAATCATAACACTGGTTGCAGAATTTTGAAATATCAGAGGTTTTGCAAACCTACATATAAACAGGCAGAGCCAGTGAAACAATATCACTCTCCTAGTAGTGAAATTAGGAAACAAGCACTAACTTGGGTCCTGTGGGAAGGGACTGCAAGTCCAGTTTTTTATTTTAACACTTCAGCATTTGGATTTGTCAGCATTGTATATTTAGTGTTATGAGTTTCTGTATATTGCTTTTCTATAAGTTGAAATGGACCCACTAAAATATGGTCTAGATGCCATATATTATTGGGCTCCTTTTTCCAACATTTGGTGTTTAGGCTTCCATTTATCTAAAGCAGGGTACAAGCGGGGTACAAGACTGATATCTCCATGTAATTAAGGCAGGCACATAGACAACCTGACAATGTCATTTTTAGCAGTAAAACAAGCCATCACAAGTGCCACATTGTCCATCCGTAGTGCACTTTGAGTGGTATCCAGCTGCGGTGCACCATGAATGGTGTCCAGCTGTGGTGCACTGTGAGTGTAAGCTCTGGCACTGTTGCATCCATCCAAACATAGCGAGAAAATTCCAAAATGTTTAACCTTCATAACACAGAGCAGTGTACTGCAAGCTGTTACACAGTATATTAATATAGTCTACTATCTGGGTTCATCTATTTATTGTACAAGGCTGCCTCCTCATATGTCTTCTGAATTACATTCCTATGTATTGTAACAGAAAATTTAAAAAAAAGAGGTGAATTAGCATGATACAACCAACCAGATATCTAGATCTTGTTTTCCAGTATCGACCTTGGGTTAAATAAGCGTAAGTGAAGAGTCTCTTTCTAGTGATGAACACTTTCATCAAAATAATTTCTATAGATCTTTGAAGATACTGGTGCAGCTTCAGAATTTACTTGTAAATGGTATTCTCTTGGCAGACCTCCTAAGCATAGTCCTGTCATTTAGCATATCACTGCTATAGCTCTGACAATATTAAATGTGTATGTGTGACTCTCAATGTACACATGCATTTTATGTGGTCACACCAATTTCATTTTCCATGCCTAACTTTTGTCAAGCCACATAACTTAGAATATTAGCAAAAACATTTTCATTGACAGCTATTCTTTGAACTAGGGGAGGAGCAGTCAGAAAAGAAGTCTCCCTCTGCAGACCTAACAGCTTTAAAATAGAGATATTTCAAACTGTCACTGCTTTTGGTTATAAATGCAATAGAGCAAAGCATCTAACAGCTGGTTTATATTCTTTGGATGTTTTGCTGGCCTGCAGTTTCTGCTGTTAGTTCCTTTGGGAGACCCAAGCTTAACAGACATTAGGTGTGTTTAAAAAGGTTATTTTAAGGAACCAATGTGCTAATAAATTAGGTCATGTACTTAGGACAAGGTTACCTTTCCCTAATTTTCAAGGCATAGCTGTAGCACTCCATGCATTCCACAGAGGATTATGATTGGATTGTCTATCATACATACATACAAATATTTCATACATGGGCATTAATATCCTTCTAGCTTGCCAATATACCAAAACACTTGCTCCCATAATAGGCTGTTCTTAGAAATGTCTTAACTAGTACTTGCACTAATATAATTTGGTAGTCTGTTGCATGCATCGGCTACTCTGTCAGAGAACCAATTAGTACACTTCTCATTCCTATTGAATCTTCTACATAGGTTGTCTGATGATCTTCTAGTACTTTTTGATAACTCCAAACATTCCCAGAGGTTGCCTCTAAATGCCCTACATAACTGAATAAGATCTCCTCTTAGATATCTGTAAGAGACACTGTACAAGTTTAAATATTTTAGTCTTTCATCATCATCATCTTTCTGCTTTAGGGGTTGCCACAGCGGATCACCTGTCCGCAAATGTTTTCACATCCATGGATGCTCTTGCTATATTTTTGCTGTACTCTTTCCAGTTTACTCATGCTTGTTTACTTATAGGAATTCCATATTGTTATTCCATACTCAAGTTTGGGTCTAATGTAACTAACAAACAATGACTTCATTATTTTTGATTTCCTAGACTTTATAAATATTTTTATACAGCCTATAGTTCTATAACTATCATTATCCAATTGGCTGACATGATTAGAAAAACTCACAACTGAATATACCCATATACCAAGTCCTTAAATGAGTCTACAGTTTCAATCTATGTGTGCTGTATTAAATATTCACCTTTCAATTTGCCTCCCAAATCTCATGTGCTTAGTTTTTGATGTGTTTATCAGCATATTATTCTCCTGTGCCCAAATGATCAGTTTAGTCAAGTTATTTTTCAGACATGACTTATCAGTAACACGTAATCAGTTTACCCAATTTCAGGTTGTCTGCATATAGACTGTACAACACCTCAGATGAAGAAGTTAGGTCTGAAAGATGCGATCTAAACAAGTAAGAGCCTAGGACAGAGCCCTGTGGGGCACCCTGACTATAAGCAGCAAAACCACAACTCCAACGTCAAAAAACTTTATTGCAAGGCAAAGCTATCGGGTAAACCACCCTTCAGTGCTAATAATCTACACAAACATTGAACACTTTAAAGAAGAGCAACTAGGAATTATATGACCACAGCCAGCCTATCACATGAACCAACTAATTAATGTTTCCAGTTAAGTTTACTGGAGAAAGTGGCGATACAGCAGAGGAATTCATCATGGGGACATTTCATTACAAAGACAAGTCCCAAACAGAGTGAAGAAAAAGAACAGCCATCCTGCATATCACAACAATGCCACAATGCTGATGGACTTGAATAGAGATATTTTGAATTTATCTGACTTGGTGTTAACAGAAACACATCAGTCTTTGTTGGCAAAGGGTCTAAAATGTATCCCTAGTGTATCGGATGATGTAGTGGCAGTTTTAACTGATTTAAAAATATTTGTAAGAACTTTAAACCTTAAACTCCTGTTTAAAAATGAGGACTCTGTTGAATTATCGAACTGTAAAAAGCATAGTACTTTTCTACCAGTTAGTAACCCACTCATAGCTGTTTTTCATAATGTATGTGAGGATGAGATAAGGCAACTATATGCTAGTAGTATTAAAAGGAAGTTTTCCAACTTAACTTTTAATGAGTTTGAAGCTCTGAAAAGTTTAGTGGGGAATGTTGATGTGATTATTAAACAGGCAGACAAGAGAGAAGCTACTGTTATTATGAACCAGGCGGACTATATGGCTTCTTTAAGCTCACTTTTACAGGATCTGCACACCTTTAAAAAAAATGACATTTATGGATGTTAAAAAACTTGTTACAGAGGTAAACATGATCATTTGACTTGCAGTTAACTGGCGATATTAACATAGAGCTATTTAACTATTTTACAGTACCATGTCCTAGAATACCACAAATTTATGGTATACCTAAGATTCATAAGTCGCTTACAAAAACCCTCCACCGAGACCTACTGTCTCAAGGATGGGCTGGATAATGGAGCCAATATCTATCTTTTTACAAAAAAGTTTGAGTAAATACCTACTTCTTTGCCCTAGTGTAATCCAGGATACTTTTGATTTTTTGATGAACTTGAGGGAATGGTTTGATAAGAGAAAAAAGTAGCTTTATATTTGTAACACTAGATATTACATTGTTGCTCACTGTAATACCAAACAAATATGGTATTAAAGCTGTATGCAACTTCCTCAAAAGTGAAATATCAATGCCTGCTAAGGAAATAGAGAATATTTGTACATTGTTAGATATTGTATTAACAAAAAATGTGTTTCTCTTAAATAATGAGGCCTACTTTCAACAGGCTGGTGTGGCCATGGCCAACATGTATGCCAACTTGGTGCTCCATGAGTGGGAGAAACAATTTCTTTATGGTAAGGGTAACATGTTAAATAAAGTTGAATTTTATCAGAGATTTGTTGACAATTGCTTTCTCATATGGAATGGGACCAAAGATGAGTTAAATTAATATGTCTGATATTTAGATAATTCCACCCTTTTTCTAAAGTTTAAAATGTATACAATTAGAGAAAAAAGGAGACAAGATTGAGACTAGTGTTCATAAGAAGGACGTACTCGCTAGTCGTTATATCCATAAATGGAGCCTACACTCACCTCATGTTTTTACTGGCATAATGAAGGCCCAGGTTAGTAGGGTCAGTAGACTAAATACAGATTACTTTGAGCAGATGAATGAAATGGTTGCTGAATTTGTTAGTGGCTACAAGCAGGTAAATGTTGACAAAGCATGTGAAGATGTTAAAATAGAGTGCATGGTGCTAAATCTATATTGCTAACAGGTAAACAAGCTGATGGCCGGACAAAGATGCACCCTGATAAAATCAGGTACACAACCACTTTTAACACTAGAAATAGTGACCTTAAGAGGATTATACAAAAAAATTGGGTTATTTTGTTAGCAATGCCCAAATTGCAGGTAATCCTGGGAGATGGACCTTATTTTTCCTATAGGAATCTTAAAAGTCTTAAAAGACAATTGTGTTATAAGGATTTTAAAGTAAATGGCAAATGTGTGGTGAGTAAATATGGAACTGTTCGATGTATGAATTGTAGTTGTAGTGACATTTTAGTACTTAATGTTTTTATTCAGCCTATAACTAATAACCAGTACGTCTTTTATTGCTCAGCCAACTGTAATAGTGTAAGTGTGGTCTACCTTGCAACTTTTGGCAGATGCTCATTATTTTATGTGGGTAAGACCACTAGCAAGTTAAAAGAATGAATCATTGAACATAAGTCTGAAATCCGGAGGAAAAATGAAAAAAATGCTTTGAGCAAACATGTTATGAGAGAGACCGGGGGAGGTGGGGGTGATGTAAATAATCTCCTGGAGAACAAAGAATATGAGTGGATTGTTGGACTTTGGGCAGATTTTGAACCTGGTCTCAATACTTCTGTGAGTATTAAACCTGTGTTAGTAAGAAAACAGCAACAAATCTTTAAAATTGAGCTTACTTTTATTGGTTTTGTATTTTATTGTTGTTTAATTAGTTGGGTCATGTGATAGGCTGGCTGTGGTTATATGATTCCTAATTGCTCTTATTTAAAGTGTTCAATGTATGTGTAGAGTATTAGCACTGAAGAAGGGTGGTTTACCCAAAAGTTTTGCCTTGCAATAAAGTTTTTTGACATTGGAGTTGTTGTATTGCTGCTTGAGACTTGCTTTGTGATTCTCCAGCTACCACAGTATCAGCTTTTTTTCTAGTAACACCCTGTCTATAAATAAGGATGCCACCTGTCCAGTTGCTATATGATTCTTGCCATTTTTTATTTGTAAGCCATGCAGCTATCCATCTTATCAAGAGTACATCAATACCTAGTTGTAGTAATGTACTGATCAGTGTTTTGTGTATGACCTTGTCAAATGCTGAAGTTAAATCTATATAAATTACATCACAGTACAATTTTTCATTCATAGCTGCTGTTATATTGTTATAGAACATCATGTTATAAGTGGTAATAGATCTGTTTTCAACATATGCATGCTGATGTATGGTTTCAAGTCCCAACCTATCCAGTTCTGACAATAACATCCAATATTACCTTCTCTCTTATTTTTTTCACAACATGAAAATGGACTTAAACGTCTGTATGACTCTGGATTAGTCTTACTCCCCTTTCCCTTAGACAGGATTAATAAACACATCTCCAATCTTGAGGAATCTCCCCATATTTATATGACCTAGTGAATAATATTTTTATTTTATTTTATTTTACATTTGTTGACCGGGCTAGTCTAGCTGGATATATGTCCATTTTCAGTAGAGGCCCGGGGAGAAAAGCTCCACACATAACATAATAATGACAGACAGACATATTGTTAATAAAGACATACAATAAAAATAGAAATATAAATCAATTTTGTTAATAAAATCAACATACATTAAGGAACTCAAACAGTTTAATATCATACATAATGTTTGGTCAGTTTCAAAGCATTTTACCTAGTACATAAAGGTTATGCAATAAGGCATTTGCCATATGGATAACAGTTGAAGCTCAGAAGGGTAGAGTAGTAGAAGGAGAATGTAAGATGAATAAAAGGGAAGAGGCAGGGGTTAGGAAGAGAGAGAGGAAAAGAAGGAAGACAGTCAGGAGGAGGTGGGAGAGATGGGAGAAGTAGGTCAGAGCATAGTGGGACAGCAAGGGAAAGAAACAGGGTAGTTGCTAATTAATAAGCAAAAGAAGGGTAAAAGGAAAAGAGAGGGTGGAGAGACGGAAGTTAGCCTGCAGTACTACAAGAACAAAGCCAGTGGTTTTGGAAGTACAGTTTGATATGTTGTTTGAAAAGAGGTAAGGATGAGATTAGAGTTAACTCCTTGGGCAGCAAATTCCATGCTCTTCCTACAGTATTGGTGAAAAGAGAGTCACCAGCTACGTTGTGGGCCTTTATGGGTTTGGTCATAAGTTTACAAGAGGAACGAAGAGAGGTAAGATTGTTATAAGGGAGTAAAAGTTGTGAAAGTATAGGGGTGTTGGTAGGTTGGTACAGTAATTTGTGGGCAATAGTAAGTTGTGAGATAATAAGATAGTTTTGTAGTTCCAGCCAGCCTAAGTGTTTCAAATTGTGGCAGTGATGGGTTCTAAAAGGGTTACCAGTGGCGAAGCGGGCAATGTTATTGTAGCAATTTGCTAGTTTGTTTCGGTTAGTTTTCTTGAGGTTGGTGAAGATAGGGGAGGCATAAAAGAGAGTAGATATGAGATGGGAGTGAGCAATAGTATTCTAGTAGATGGGGTGAGAAATGGTTTAATACTGTATAATGATCCTATTTTTCTGTTAACTGATTTGATGGTGTTGTTGATGTGTTGGTCAAAAGAGAGATTATCAATGGTTATTCCTAGTAGTTTATTTGTGGGGTCAGGAGAGATGACAGTGTTGTTGTTTGAGGAGATGGTGAAGTATAGTGGAGAGGTACGAGTGGTGGGGGTGAAGAGGAGAAGTTTGTTTTTTTTAGCATTGAGAAGTAGGTATCGTCTAGTGAACCATGTTTCTGCTGTGTTGAACATAGTTTGAGTTAGTGAGATTAGATCTGAAGAGGAGGATGCTGAGCAAATGATAGTGGAGTCATCTGCGTATTGAATGCAGGTAGCTTGAGGAATTACAGAGTGGAGATCATTAATATAGAGGGAGAAGAGGAGAGGACCAAGAATGGAGACCTGAGGGACTCCAGTAGTAATGGGCAGTAAGGAGGAGATGTGGTTTTCCCAACGAACGGCTTGTCTGTTACTGAGGTATGACGTAAACCATTTGATGGCAAGGTTATCAAATGAGAGGGATTCAAGAATGCTAATTAAAGAAGAGTGGTTGACCATGTCAAAAGCTTTAGAAAGGTCAATGAATAAAGCAGAAGAGAATAGATTATTGTTGCGATTGCTGTTAATGGTATCTACAAAGGAAAGGAGGGCAGTGGTGGTGCTATGGTGAGGTCTAAAGCCATGTTGACAGTTAGCTATAATATTGTGAAGAGAGAGGTACTGTACAAGTTGCTGATGAATACATTTCTCCATCATTTTTGCTAAAGGAGAAAGAAGAGCAATAGGTCTGAAGTTAGAATAGTCAATAGAGTTACCGCCTTTGTGTAGAGGGATTATATGAGAGATTTTCCAGATATGAGGGATGGTTCCCTCTTGGATGGTCCTATTTATGAGTATAGAAATTGGGTAAGCAATTTCTTTGGCTGCCTTTTGCAGAAAAAGGGAAGGGAGCTTGTCGGCAGAGGGGGTACAAGGTTTCAGTTTGAGAATAAGTTTATAGATGAAAGAGGTAGAGATGGGTTGTAGAGAGAAGTAGTAGGAAGAGTTTACTTCATTATTAGGAGGATAGAAGTTATTAGTGTTTAATTGTCTAGCGAGAGATTGAATAGTTTCAATAAAGAATGAGTTAAAAGCATTTGCAGTTTGGAGAGGGGTGTCTGGGTCAGCATTTAGTGGAGAGGGAGTTTTGGCTGTTCCTGGTGAAAGGAGTCTATTGATTGGGGACCAAAATTGTTTGGGTTTATTTAAGTTGGTTTCTTGTAAGTTGCAGTAGAACTTTTTTTTGTCGGTGAGTATAGCTTTTTTGGTAAGATTTCTAAGTTGGCGAAAGTGAAGAAAATCATAACTGATTCTATGGGATCTCCATTTGTTCCAGACCTTATTTTTAGAGAGGATTAGTTTTTTAGTTTCATTTGAGAGCCAAGGGGCTGTATTAGATTTTATTCTAATAGTACGCTCAGGAGCATGTTTGTCCAAAATAGAAAGGAAAGTAGAATTAAAGAATAATACTGCTTCATTAAGTGGAAGAGTCTTTAAGGGGTTCCAGTTACAAGTTCTGAGTTCGTTTTGAAATAAGTCGATTTTAAAGTGTTTAGTAGAACGTATTTGTCTTATATTAGGGAGGTGGAGATAATCAGTCTTCTCTCTTGTAATGTAAGTTAAGCAATGATCACTGAGGTCATCAGGCATAGTCCCAACTTTATATGTGATGTTAACTTTGTTTGAGAATCCAGTCTAAAATAGTCTGCTTCATACTTGACCTATTAAGCCTTGTTGTTGAGTTAATGGTTTGGGTAAAACCATTTAGGTTAATATGAGAGGTGGGATTGTCAGTATTAATAGTATTCCAGTCGATATTTAAGTCGCCAAGAATTATAGTTCCTTGGGGGTAGTTGATGGAAACCCAATTGAGAAAGTCTTCTACAATTGGTATATTGTTTCCAGGAGGTATGTATATGCAGATGATGTAAAGGGCTTTTTTAGCATTAAGTTGAAGTTTAGTGATGATGGCTTCTATTTTACTATCTTGGGTTGGACAAGCTGAAAGGGTAGAGATATTAAGATGATTTTTAAACAGTATTGCTACTCCGCCACCCTTTCATTTAGTATGGTCAAGCCTAAGTATATTATAGCCTTGTGGTATAATCTCAGTATCTTTATTGGCTGGCTTTAGCCAGGTTTCAGAGAGACAGAAAATGTCAAAGCAGTGAGTATCTAGGAGGGTGAGTAGGTAGGGTACTTTGTTGTTTACGCTTCATATGTTAAGATGTCCTATGAGGAGGGTATTATTGGTGAAAGGTTTAGATGCTTGCAAAGAAGGATATGCGGGGCCAGGGTTCGGGTGAATGTCACCATCTTGTAAGGTTAGATCATCAGGCTTAGATGTGAATTTGAATCTGAGAAGGGTTAGAGGTCTTATTTTTCTATCTGAGGGTAGGGTGTAGGTGAGGTGAGAGTACCTATGGTATTTTGGTAGGTGGTAACTAGGGGTGGAATTGGCATTAGAGAATGAAGTGTGAGAAGTGTAAGAGGAAGATGTATGTGTCTGTGAGTGTTTTGGCTGAAAAAGGAGTGGGTACTCGATGAAGGTAAGGAGGTAGGTAGAGTAAAGAGTAGTTGAGAGTAGAATTGAGAGTAATAGCAGTGTGGATAAGTTGAGACTCATATTTATGAATAAGTAAGTTAGAGGTGGTTAAAGGGAAGAGGTAAAGGATTAGGGGTAGTCAGGAGGAAGTATATGTGTATAATACAAAGAAAGATAATATTCAGGTGAAAGAGGAGTTAAGGCTATCGAGGAAATATAAGGTAGAGGGAGGGGAGAATTGAGTGGAGAGATATAGAAGGAGTGGTAATAGAGGTAGAAGAGAGCTGGTAAGAATAGGATAGGAGGGCTAGTATGTAAAAGAGGAAAGTGGGAGGAGGTTGTGGGGTGTGTGGAGGGGAGGGGAGTAGTTTGGCGGGAATGATGAGGATAGGATGACAGGGTAAGGGGCGGGACTACAGAAGTATAAGGATAGGACCCCTGGGGGTGGGTGGGAATTGGGGGTAGGGAGGAGAGCGGAGTGAGCCCACAGGGCGAACGGAGCGGGAAGCACCAGAGGAGGAGAAAAGTGCGGAAGACGATCAGAAAAGAGTGAGCATTCAGAGGGTAAGTTTAACTAGTTTATCAGAAATGTGAGGATAGGGAAGGTAGGTGGAGCAGAGGAGGAAGGACAGTGAGAGGAGCAGAGAAGAGGAGTTAGAGGGTAGAATGCAAAGGAGAAAGGCAGAGGGGGAAGGGAGAGACTTCAGAAAGGGAGTAGAGAAAGGCTGAGTAAAGGAAAGGAAGGCAGAGAGTTCCAGAAAGTAGAGAGGGAGAGAGCAGAGGACTGGAGGTAGAGGGCTAAATCAGGGGAGATAAGGAAGGAGGGGGAAGGTAGAGGGAACAGTAAGATGTAGAGGAGGACCACCAAGTGGTAGACAGACTGGAGAAGTTGAGACTCCAAGGGGAGAATCAGGGAGGGAGCTAAAGAGGTTCAGGAAGGACTGAAACAGCAGAGAAGGGGTAGAGGGTATGGAGAAAACTAGGAGTGTAAGCAGTATGGTAGAGGGGGTAGTGGCTGCTGGCTAGTCTGGCAGGGAAGCATACTGCGACCTGGTAGTAGCAACTTATTAATAGTGCAGAATTACAACAGTACACATACTTTCTTGGAAGCTTGTGGTAGAAGGACTCAAGGAACAGAAGGTGTTATAGTTGCAGGTTAATAATTCTTTGGAGTCGGTTCTTGGTCAGTGAGTTCAGGAGGGTATGTTTCAGCAGGTTAGTGCAGGGTGGGCAGGGGCCCAAGTTTCTTGGAAGCTTGTGGTAGAAGGACTCAAGGAACCGAAGGTGTTATAGTTGCAGGTTAATATATAACAGTACTGTAAATTCTTGCTAAAGAGTTCTCAGGTCATTGTTATTAATTCCGTCTCCTCACTGTGCTTTGTTCGGATCCAGTTTGCACAGTTGTTGTTCAGTGTAATCTAATTTGATTCCAGTATGTGTAGTTACCTGGATGTCACTCGGACAACTTATTGCCCTTTTTGTGGAGCCAAACTGTTTTGCATACGATTTTGTAACTATATCTATAATCTGTTGTCTGAGAATAAATTTTAGAATCTGCACACACTTTATCAGTTCATGTGTCTTTACTCCTTCCACATCTTATGTATCTATAGAAAGGTTTTCTATTTTTATATTAATTTTCTTCAAATTTTTCTTGTTCTTGTCTCACTGTCTGCTTAATCTATTTGCCCATTTTGTTTATTTCAGTTTTCAAAGTTGTAGTTCAACCTCTCTTCCATTTCTTACATTTGTTGTCTCTCACCTTAATCAGATATCATGTTCTTATGGAAATATATCCCCCTGATGTATGCCTAGATCCTGATGTTAAACATTTCTTTTCATAATCAGGTTATGTGTTTGAAACACGGATGCCAAGAAATTCACCTTGAATTCTTTGTAGTGCATGGAGCTGTATCTGCTCTGATTTTTTGTGTGTAACCATTAGTGCATGAAGTATTTTACTGGCTTTCAAAACCATAAACTACTTAACTAGCACTGCCAAAAACATTCTGTTATGTCACACAAAGTCAGGGACACATTACCAGCACAGACACGCAGGCAGGAACAAATCTGTTTGTTTTTTTATTCTGCCACTATCACTTGGTGGTCAGTACTGGCAGGTTTAACTGTCTAGTGAGATACCTGTTCTTAACAACTGACGCAGGGGTGCTTAACATGTAAGATCTAGTCCTCTGATTCATCAGATGACAATTTTATGTTAGTAAACAAGTATAGGTTTTGATGTAAGCACACTGAAAAGTTCCAAAGGTTTTTTTTCTTTAAATACCATTTCTCCAAATCAGGAACTATCCCAAAAGGTGTAAAAAATTTAGTTTTGTTTTATCTCTTTACACATGACTTTCAGTGCTTTTTCTCACCTCACTGAAGACATAGTGATCACTGTACACATAGGTTATATCAATCCTTTTGTAAAAGTTGACAGAAGGACTTTAATTCAGTTTCTAACTAGATGTGAAATAAAATACTTGCAGTAAATGCTGTAAAATCCATGGTAATGCTTTTCAGAACACAATAAAAACTAACCTATTACAGACATGACATGCCACTGACCAAAGCAAAATAAAAATACCTCTACATACTCCCAGTTGAAGAAATGGGCAGTATTCACGATGGCTTGCATGGAGTCTAAGTGTAGTGTAAGACTCCATGCAGCCATCGCGATCCAGGAACAGCCTGAATGTGCATGTAAGAGAGCACCTAAAGCGGCTCTTACACGGACAGGGCGTGGATATGCTAATTACCTCACTTGCAGCCAAAAGGCATGCAAATGAGGTAATTTTGCGATCCAGGAAGCAGAAACCTGCCCGTGTAAGAGCCGTGTTATCTGCAGAAATGTACTCAGTTGATAACTGAGTTCCATTCTGCAAATAACACAATGGAGCCTTGTCAGCTCCAAATAAATGTTGCAAATGTCCCAGGCAGCATGCCAATGGCCAAATATGTGGCCACTGGCAACGTACCCTGATGCAAACATAAAATAATTTTTTTTCCGGCGATGTTTAAACATAGCGCAGCACCGTGCAAATGGGCTGAGCTATAAAAAAACAGAAAAATAAAAAAATTAAACCCACAAATGTGGGTTTATGCAAAGCATGAATTTACAATGGAAGGGAATAGCCACCGAGTAGGGGTTGCTAAGGGGGAAGCGGAGTGTAAGACATGTAACTAAGCATTAGTAGGCAATCCTATGTAAATGAGTGGTAGGATAGTGAATCGTACTGTTACATTGGAAATGAGCACATTCCATGTAGTGTAGGAGTAGGATAAGGGAGAGTAACAGAATAGGAGATAGGTGACATCACAGGGGGGAATGTATGAAAGGAATGCAGCTCATTGGAGCACAGTGGCATGTGAAAGCTGTCAGTCAGACATCATGGAAAGAGGAGCGTCAACAAGTAGGCATGGGAAAGCCAAGAAATGGAAGGTGTACACTATGGATAACACCAAAGTTTCTTGCAGGGCGTGCATGCGCATGTGTGCATGCTGGTAGGCACGAGTAAGCTAGAGTGCACACGTGTAAGTGTGAGTGTGCATGTTTAAGGCAGAATACGCATGTAGGAGCCTGTTTAAACACCTGTCAGTTTGTTTGCACTGGTGTGTGTGCGTTTTAACCTGAATAAGCAGATTCTAGTCCGTCTAAGCATGTGTGCGCGCGTGTTAGCCACTGTGAGCGTGTTTTCACTGGTATGCGCGTCGCTCCCCCCTGAGGAAACAGAAGGGAAAAAGGAAGCATGGGAAATAGTAGGAAGCTAGCAGGGATTACTGGCAGAGCTAGCAGGTGAATACAATCAGAAGAAGGCAATTACACAGGCAGAACAGTAGCCCAGCCCAGCACTTAAAACTCTGCAAACAACAGTGCAGAATGTTTCTCTCAAGAGACACTGCAACAGAGGAGTAAGCTATTAGAAGTGAAAACTGAAAAAGCTTCACTCAGACCAAAAATGCTAGGGGCTGCCATAGCTGTTATAAGGAGACATATGCAACTTGCTGAGGGTGATGATTATGCAAATGCTGCGGGACTACCCACAGTTAGGAGACAGAGAAGAGTATACAGGCCCAATCAGAAGAAGGCAATTACACAGGCAGAACAGTAGCCCAGCCCAGCACTTAAAACTCTGCAAACAACAGTGCAGAATGTTTCTCTCAAGAGACACTGCAACAGAGGAGTAAGCTATTAGAAGTGAAAACTGAAAAAGCTTTACTCAGACCAAAAATGCTAGGGGCTGCCATAGCTGTTATAAGGAGACATATGCAACTTGCTGAGGGTGATGATTATGCAAATGCTGCGGGACTACCCACAGTTAGGAGACAGAGAAGAGTATACAGGCCCAGGGTCACCTACCAGGTGTTACATGAGCTGGAGATAGTGGAGCGCTATAGAGTGGACAGAGACCTCCTGCAGCAAATTGTTGAGCTGTGCAGGCCACGCCTCACACACTGAACCAACAGAGAGAAACCCATCCTAGTGGAAACCAAGGTATGTGTTGGCCTAAGAATACTAGCAACAGTACCTTCCAGAGACCAACTGGTGATATGATGGGGATATCACAGGCATCAGCATCCAGGGTACTGCACCAGTTCCTGGATGCCATGTCAGCACATGACGGTGATCATGTATATTTCCCCAATTCCCGTGAGGTATTGGCCAGCAATATGCGTCTCTTCCAGCAAATAGCGGAATACCCTGAGGTAGTGGGTGCAATAGACTGCACGCATAATACGCATGAAAGCACCAGCTGGTGAGCAGGGTAGGGCCTACATTAACTGCAAGGGCTTCCCCTCCATCAACTGCCAGGTTGTGTGTGATGCCCAGGGCATAATAATGAATGTGTGTGCTGGCTGCCCTGGAAGCTACCATGATTCCCATATCTGGCATCTGACGCAGCTATACCAGACATTTTTCAGTGGGGACATCCCACATGGTCACTTAGTGGGGGATGCTGGCTATGCACTGGAGCCGTGGCTGATGACACCCATCAGAAATGCACACACACATGAACAAGAATGCCATAATGAGGCACACGCACAAACACGAAATGTAATCGAGTGTGTGTTAGGGCTGCTCATGTCAAGGTTCCGGTGCCTGGACACATCTGGTGGAGCCTTGCAGTACTCACCAACTATATGTACCCAAATTGTCATGGTATGTGCTATGCTACATAATATGATTATGCGAAAACAGCTGCAGCAGGACCAGCATAGGGCTGGGCCAAACAGCCCCCCACCATTGCCAAGCCAATCACAGGCAGAGCGTGACTCAGAGGAGGAACAACCTGAGCCTGTCCCAGTAGGCAGAAGGAGGCGTGCCCAGTATGCCTTGGCCTTGGCAAAGCGGCAAGCATAGCACATACACTGGCTCAGTAGGAACCCTGGAAATGATACCTCTTTCTGACTCACACAGATAGTAAAAGGGATGCCTAAGTTGACACAACCTGCTATCAAACATGTACAGGGAGTGTAGTATGTGCATCCAACATAGACAGCCCTGCAGCACCACCTGAGGCATGATTGCCATGTGTTAAGCAATGTAACACCATGTAGTATATGCAAACTTGATGACCCTGACTAACATCCTACCCTCACCAAGCATGATGCCACAATATGAAGACGAGATGATCAATTACAATAATTGGCTTAAGTATTGCTGTTAGTCAAAGGGGATCCAATGTGTGCCAGCCTGGGATGACATTCTGAGCAAGACACGATGCTCCACCTGCTAGGGATGGCGTGCACCTATCAGCCCTGGCCTTTTGGATACTGGCAAAGGCTGTTGTCACCCCCCCACCGTGCCTTGAATAGGTAAGGCTCAAAACACAAACCCACCTCCATAGGTATCACAAGGGATAAGAACCTAGATGTAATGCTACCCAGTGCCAGAAGTCTAAACTGCAAGATGCATGCAGTCTAAACTCCCCTCAGCATGGAGAATGTTGATATCTGTCCTGTAACAGAAAACTGGGTCAAGGCTCACAAGAGCACCCTGACACTACCAGGTTACACCTCAGATTGTGGCTGACAAAATTTGCAGATGACTGCAAACTGGGCACCATAATTGACACTCCATCAGACACAGACATCCTCCAGAGAGGTCTCATAGAAATGGATAACTGGTGCCAGAGCCATGGCCTTAAGCTAAATGCCAAAAAATGTATAGTCATACCCTTTGGGAAAAACAAGATAACCCCTAATTACCACATATGTGGTAATCCATTAAACACGGAAGAAGTTATCAGGGACCTGGGGACCCAAGTTGACAGTAACCTCTCTTTTGACACTCATTGCCAAAGTGGTTAGGAAGACCTTCTACATTGCCCACCTGATCATGAAGGGATTCACATCCAGATCAGGAGAGGTCATTGTACCCCTGTACTCTTCACTTATCAGACCAATGATTGAGTACAACGCCCATTGAATGTACCTTACCCGACACCTGCAGCAGTTGGAAAGACCCCAAAAGTTCCTCACCAAAAGGATAAAGGGGCTCAAACATATGTCATACGATGCCCGACTGAAGAAACTCCAGCTCTATTCAGTCGCATACCGTCTGCTCAGAGGTGATCTGTGCCTGACATACAAGGCCATGTCCAACTTGGAATTAATGGACATGCTCCACCTCAAAAAATGCAAATCCACCAGAGCCATGAGAGCAAGAGACTTAAACCTCAACATGGATATAAATAGGACGTGCTGGAGGGACAGATTCATCACCCAGAGACTCCCTACACTATGGAACAGAATCCCAGTCCATGTGAGGCAGAGCCCCTCACTGACTCTGTTCAAGAGAAATCTTGACGAGTGGATGGGAGATCGTAGGTTTACCCCGGGAATCATCTCTGTGTCACTGCTGGACAGAGGCACAGCAAGCTAATGGGTATAGTATTCTCATCCTAAGGGGTGGTGAAAGCCACACACACTCTGGCTAGGCTTATAAATGCCCTAGGGCAGATAGCCTAGTATGAACCTATGAACCTATACTATATTTTACAGCCCCAAAACATAGAACAAACTACAAAAGGAGGGTGACTAGCAATAATTGTCAAGGATAACCACACCGCCATGTTGGTACCACAGCAAGAAGCAGCATGGACTATGCATGGTCAAGTAACAGTGGCTAAAACTGCCTCCCAGTTTGTAGCCTGCTACAGACTACCCTCCTAACGCCAGGAACTGCACTTGGCCTATGTTGGAACACATGGAAATATCAAGCTCTCCAAACAACATTATATTGGGTGACTGAAAAAACTCAAACATCGACTGGGAGCATTATTCCAGCTCCAACACCCTAGGCCAAAGGTTTCTAGAATCCATAAACCAAAATGCTCAGGAACAATGTACCACTCCCACAAGAGGGGTAAGCATACTGGATGTGATAATCAGCAACATGGGTACTCTATTTGCCAGATGAGAAGTATATCCCTCACTGGTAAGATCAGACCATAGAGTAATCACACTGGATATTCACATCCTGACCACAGTCCCTGGGCAGAAAACCACAGTGAAAAACATGTGTAAAAGAGATGTTGCACTCCTCCAAACTGATGTGGAATCCATTAAAGGCCCTGTGCCTGTGGAAAATATGGGCCACACCTCAGAACCCTTTATAAATGCATTCTATGAACACTGTCAGGAATGCATGGATTATGCAATCCCAAATAAAACCAAGGCCCAATACCATACACGCAGGCCTCTGGCATGGTGGATCCCAGCCATTATCAAACCATGCAAGAGAATGAG
This sequence comes from Protopterus annectens, assembly GCF_019279795.1. Taxonomy (NCBI): domain Eukaryota; kingdom Metazoa; phylum Chordata; order Ceratodontiformes; family Protopteridae; genus Protopterus; species Protopterus annectens. The sequence goes on along the minus strand of NC_056741.1, from coordinate 1,711,733,136 downwards.
GAAGCTACTACATGATGGAGCAAACCCAAAAAGGGAAGTAATCTCAGATCAGTATTATGGCAATAAAATATGGCCACTCATAAAATCCACTAAGGCCAGCTGCAACAAGTTGAATCTGTGAATCTTGGGCAATGTTACACCTGCCCCATGTACACAGACAACCCCCTCCTCCCCCCAAGAAATACAAATATATGTGAGAGATGCAACCATTTATCCAAACTGGAGGCTGAGCTCTCAACTCAGTACTGTCAAAACTAGTCAGGAGGAGAAGGTAACCACACACACCACAAACCCAGTCTCACATAGACCTATCACAACTGCAAACCAAAGACATAAACACACAAAAACATTCCCGGAGGCTCTAATTAAAAATCCACCAAATCAACAGAGGCCTCCAAAGCAGACACCGAAGCAACCACTACCTCCAAACATAGCACATGCAGCACACAGTACACAAAGTCGGTGTGCCAAACAGTCGCAGACCGTAAGGACAAACAACATGCCTGATACACTTGTAATAGGTGACTCCATAGTCAGACACACTGATGTCCCGCTCACCAGACTGAACAAGGAAAAGGGTACAGTAAGCTGCCTGTAGGCTGCTATAATCTGCCACATAACACAAGCATGCAGGTCATGCCAAAGCAAGTACAAATATGACTTGGTCATTGTCCATGCTGGTGTGAATGACCTGAGATGTACCGCCCTGGACTACATGAAAAGAGACATAGAGGAGCTCTCCGATTATGTAGGCCAGGCCAGTATGACTCTGACCCTGAGCAGCATCCTACCCTCACCAAGAATGATGCCACAGTACAAACACAGAATGATCAGCTTTAACAATTGATTCAATTACTGGTGTCATTCCAAGGGGATCCAATGTCTGTCTGCTTGGGATGTCATGGTTGACAAGCCACGCTGCTTTGCCAGGGATGGCTTGCACCTGTCACCCCTGGGCATCTGGATATTGGCTAAGGCTCTTGCAACCTCCATAGTGCCTTTTGTAGGCAAGGCTGAAAAGACAAACCCACCTCCCTAGAAAACATAAGTGGAAAAAACATAAGGGTAATGCTGCTCAATGCCAGAAGTCTAAACCTCAAGATGCATGCTCTCGAGGCCCTCCCCAGTATGGAGAACATTGATGTCTGTGCAGTGACGGAAACCTGCATCAAGGCTCCTGAAAGCACCCCAGCACTACCAGGTTATACCTCATATCATGCTTTTCGGCCCCAAAACCTGGACCAAACCACAAAAGGAGGGGGAGTATCCATATTCAGCAAAGATACCCACACGTCCAGGTTACTGACAATGCACGAAGCATCAGAGACCATCCATGTGCAACTAACCATAGGCAAAACTGCTGTACAGTTTGTAGCATGCTACAGACCACCCTCTCAAACCCAGGAACCCCACACAGCCTTCCTGAAGACACTGGAGAGTATGAATGTCTCTCCAAATACCAAACAAGGTACTCACAAATTACCACATAGATAGTAATCCATTACGTATGGAAGAAGTAATCAGAGACCTAGGGACACAAGTGGACAGTAACCTCTCATGTGACACTCACATTGCCAACATGGCTAGAAAGACCTTCTATATTGGCCACCTTATCATGAAAGGATTCACATTTACATCAAGAAAGGTCATTGTGCCCCTATGCTCTTCTCTTATCAGGCCCATAATTGAGTACAATACCCCATTTGGGATGTACCTTACTCCGATACCTGCAGCAGTTAGAAAGACCTCAAAAGTACCTCACCAAGAGGATAAAGGGTCTCAAACATTTGTCATATGCTGCCTGCTGACGACACCCCAGCTGTATGCAGTCACATACTGCATACTCAGAGGCGATGTATGCCCGATGTACAAGGCCATGTCCAATACAGAATTAATGGACATGCTCCACCTCAGAAAATCCAAATCCATCAGAGCCGTGAGAGATGTCACCCTCAACACATAAATAAATAGGATGTGCTGGAGGGACAGATTCATAACCCAGAGGCTCCCTACACTCTGGAACAGAATCCCACTCCATGTTAGGCAGAGCACCTCACTGACTCTCTTCAACAGGAATCTTGCCAAGAGGATGGGAGATCGTAGATTTACACTGGGGGTCTTCACTGTGTCACGTCTAGACAGAGGCACAGTAAAGTAAACCTTAAATGGGCATAATATTCACATAGCAAGGGGTGGCAAAAGCCACACACACTCTGGCTAGGCTTATAAATGCCCTAGGGCAGATAGCCTAGTATGAACCTATGAAGATACAAATTGTACAGGACACTAAGGATAATCGCAAGGCTTTCTTAACTGATGGCAGGAACCTTGTTGGGAATTCACAGGTATGCTCTAAATTACCAAATATTACAAACAATACACCAAACCCACACATTGCCAACATCCAACCTGACAGGTTCAGTGCAACCCCCCCCCCCCCCAAAATGCCAAATATCTATCCCAGCAGAGTACTGGCCCCCTGACATTGCAGATGCTGAGGTAACAGCCAGCATCTTCAAAGCAAAACACACAGCATCAATGGTACTAGATGGTGTCCTGGGCTGTGTCCAACATGAGCTCCAAGAAGAATGGAACGCCAAATAACACTACTGCTCAATTTCAGCCTTACCACAGGATATGTACCCAAAGAGCAGTGTACAGCAACAGTGGTCACTCTCCACAAAGGTGGTGCCTGAATGGATACTGCAAACTATCACCCCTGAATCCTGACAAGCTTGGTCTGCAAAGCTATGGAAAGGATCATCATGGACCTCAGAAATAAAGATACTGGGGACCTACAGACACTGGACCCTACCCAGCGTGACTTTCTTAAGGGCAGATCCTGCCCCTTAAACATGTTTGACTCACTTGAAACAGTCATCAAAGCCATTGATGAGGGGAATGTGGCCCACACAGCCTATCTGGACCTTGCAAAAGCCTTCCATACAATACCCCATGTGTTCATTATAGATAAGCTCACCAGCTTAAATATAAACCCCTATGTCAGTAGATGGGTTGCAAACCAGCCCAAGGACAGAACTGACATGGTCAGAAATGCTGCAGCCATGTCAGACTACAAACCAGCTACAACTGGCATCCCACAAGGCTCGGTCCTGGGACCTCCCTTGTTTGGTATATATTTCCCATAGGTACAGGCCAACATGGAAGGACTGTGTCTGAACAAGTTTGCAGAGGACTACAAACTGGGCACCATATCTGACCCTCCAGCTGACACAAGCATCCTACAAAAGGGCCACATAGAAACAGACAACTGGTGCCAGAGCCATGTCATCAAGCTAATTGCAGAAAAGTGTATAGTCATCCCCTGTGGATAAACAGTAAGTGCCCACCAGTTACCACATAGGTGTTAACCCATTAAGTACTTTAGAAGTAATAAGAGACCTGGGGACACAATTTGATAGATATATTGCATTTGACAACCATGTGGCTGTAGTGGTTACAGAAACATGCCATATACCCACCTAATCATGAAGGTAGTCAGATCTAGATCAGGGGAGGTCATCGTGCCTCTTCAGTCATCCTTCATCAGCCTCACAATTGAGCACAATGGCCCCTGTGGGATGTACCTCAGCAGACACCTCCAGCAACTGGAAAGACCCCAAAAGTACCTCACCAGGAGGATCAAAGAGCTCGAGCAGATGCCATGCGTTGCCTGATTAAACAAACTGCAGCTCCCCACAGTGCCATACTGCCTGTCCAGAGGCAATCTGTGCCTGATGTATAAAGCCATGTCCAAGCTGGGATCAATGAACATGCTGCACCTTGTACAATCTGAATGCCAGTGAGCTATGCACATGAGAGACCTGAACCCCAGCACTGACATACATAGGACATGCTGTAGTGATTGATCCATAACCCAGAAGCTCCCTCCACTCTTGAGTAAACTCCCAGTACAGGTTAGCCAGAGAGTCCCTCATTGACTCTCCTCAAGAGGAATATTGATGACGGATGGGAGATATAGTAGGTTTACCCTGGGTATCACTGTTATGTCATGGGTAGACAGAGGCACAGTATACTAACCTTGAAATATGCCATGGCAAAATCCAGTTACAATGTGTGTTGAAGGACAAACACACTCTCTGACTAGCAGTAGAAATGGCCTAGGGCACATCGCTAGTGTTTGTCAATGTCCACCCAAGTTGCGGAATATACTACCAATGTTGGACAAGCCTGGTTTAAGTAGTCCATATCTGAACAAAATGCAACATGGTCATATGTGCACAACTGGCCCTTAACCAGTCTGGTGTGCTCACTATGAATATTTAAAGCAGTGATAGGACTGAAACCCAGGATACTGTCCACCACAGTGAAAGTACTGAACCAGTACACTATACGATATTAGTGTTTGGTCAGTATGAAAAGATGTTGACAACTATATGCAAACTATCCCATGGAAACCCTGCAGGCACAGTATAATCCCTGTTGGGTTCAGACATGAAGCAGTTGGGCAGTAAGTACACAACATGACTCCCAACACACAACTATAAATGTGAAATATTGTTGAAGTTCACACACAACCACAAATGTGGTGGACTGCAGATTTCAACATATGGAAAGCTCACACTGGGAATGCTCGCACACTTTGATAAATGAGACATATGTCAGGCAACAAGCCATGGAAAGCCTGAACTGGGCATGCTCACACATTTAGACCATGTCTCAGTTTAGCAGTTGGCCACACATATCTGGTATTTGTATGTGTTAATCCAGGAACCAACCACAATACAGCAATCTGCCCAGTGCACACAGTTAAATGACTACAGAGACATAAGTTAAATAGTGGATCCCTCTCATATTCAAACATCTTCCACAGATACACAAGTTGTTCATAGAAACAGGGAAAGCTATGGCAATAAAGACCTGCAAACAGTTTATCAGCAACAAATATTGTGCATCTGAAAATTAAACATATGGGTGTAGAGGTCAACACTAGGCTGTTTGCCCTAGGGAATACAAGCTTAGCCAGAGTGTGCTTGGCATCTGCCTCCCCAGTACAGTAGGCTACTGTGCCTCTGTAAAGTAGGTCACAGAAGGCACCGTTTAAGGCTAGTGTGCTGTGCCTCTGTCAAGCAGGGACACAGTGGAGATCCCAGGGGTTGAATTTGCAATGTCACATCCATGTGGCTGGTGTTTGCTGGAAGAGGGTTGGTGAGGACTTATAACAGTAATTGGGCGTAAATTACAGACTGAGGGGAGCCTTATCTGCAGTGTCTGGACAATTTCACTGTCAGCACTTTGATGTGATGAGTTTGAGGGATTGAAGTGTTGTGCCAATACTGTTCAGAGACATCCTCCCTCTGTGGGATATTGCTCTATAATGTATTAGCTCCCTCCTTCTGTTGTACAACTTATATATGGCTGGTGTACACCAGACAGGTCTCCTGTTGTGGAGGAGTCATGGGTTTATTTGGGATAGCATGATCAATGCAAACCTTCCAGATGCTCATAGAATGCAATTGTCAAGGATTATGCAGAGTGGCCTGTATAATCCCCCAGCATGGGTCCTTTGATGTCTTCCACCCTAGTCTTCACAAGTGCAAAGTCTGCTTTTGATAAATACTTTGTTTGCAGTGACTTCCTTGCCTGGGGGTGGGGATGGGATATGGATGTCCAGGGAAAGTTGGGTATGGTCAGATATTAACAATGGTGGTCTACCTCTGATGTGGAACATAGAGACCCCATATTGCAGATGGTCAGGTCCAATATGTATTCCCCCTTGTGGCTGTGGTGAGTGGTCCTGCCATAGCACATGGATTCACAAATTGTAGTGGCTGTAGGGTGATGTTGTTGAGGCCTGAGTAGTTCCCCCACACAATATATCTGTACCTGACGTTAACCACTGTAATGCTGTATGTGAACACCTTCATATCCTACACTGTTCCCAGGGAAGCAAAGTGTGTGTCCTGGATATGAGAGGGGTGGTCTGAACTGGTTGTGTTGTGTGTTACAGGTCCTGTGGTCATGAAGCATGGTATAAAACATAACCTGGCAGTGCTGATGTGCATATCTGACCCTGAAGTAGGCGGCTGTTAATGCATATATATGCTTTCCCCCTAACTGACAGATAGTAATAGATGTACATACTTCTATATAAATAATGATGTCAGCACTCTATAAATAATGCAGGAGAAGAACAGATACCCAGTAATTCGAATAGCGTGCTCCGCTAATGCGTCTCTCTCAAGTGTCATAATATAGTTAGGTAGGGGTTTGAATCCTGCAAATGCTGAGTGTGTGTGTGTGTGTGTGTGTGTGTGTGTGTGTGTGTGTGTGTGTGCAATTCTGTGTGAAAGAAAGTTCTTTTTGGCAACTAGAAGAACACACTACATGATGCACATTCCTCTTTCTAAACACTGATGATGTCAGCACCCTATAAGTATAGCAGGAGAAGGGAAACCTCCCAGTAATGCGAATAGCACGTTCTGCTAATGCGTCTCTCTCAAGTGTCATAACATAGTTAGGTAGGGGTTTGAATCCTGCAAATGCTCAGTGTGTGTGTGTTTGGGTGAGGGGGGTTAGTGTGTGTGCAGTTCTGTGTGTAAGAAATGTCCCTTTTGACAACTAGAAGAACACACTACATGATGCACATTCCTCTTTCTAAACACTGATGATGTCAGCACCCTATAAGTATAGCAGGAGAAGGAAAACCTCCCAGTAATGCAAATAGCATGCTCTGCTAATCCGTCTCTCTCAAGTGTGATAACATAGGTAGGGGGTTTGAATCCTACAAATGCCATGTGTGTTTTTGTTACATATTTGTCCATGTGTGTGGGGTGTTGCTCTTAATATTAAATGACATAGATTATATCAGTAAAGTCACTGCACACATGAGGTATGTGTGTGCCACATAGACATATGTACCTGTGACCTTAAATAGTTCCCATGTCTGAAGCCTGCCTCATGTGAATACATGGAATTTGCATTACACTACTTTGACTGTGGTTTTCTGTGCATGGGGCTGCATTTGGTATGTGAATATACAGTGAGAGTAGTCTATGGTGTCATCTTACCAGTGAGGGATACACTTCTGGTCTGGAGCATATAGTCCACATGTTGGTGATCAGGTGCAGCATGTTTTCCCCTCTTGTGGGAGTGGTAACAAGTTGTTCCATAGCAATTGAGTGTATGGATTTTAGGAGCCTTATACCTAGGGTGTTGGAACTACAGTAATGCTCCCAGTCTGTGTGGGTAAATGAAGCTGCCCAATATATTGTTGTTTGGAGACACCTGCAGATATTCATGTATTCTTAAGCAGGCCAAGTGGGTTACCTGGGTTTAGGAGGGCGGTCCGTAGCAGGCTATGAACTGGAAGTCAGTTTAACCCACTGTTAGTTGCATGTGGATAGTCTGTGATGCGTCACATTGTGGCAACAACCTGGGGGTGTGGGTATAGGTTCATAGGTTCATACTAGGCTATCTGCCCTAGGGCATTTATAAGCCAAGCCAGTGTGTGTTTGGCTTTCGCCACCCAGTTTAGATTAATGTTGCTATGCCCTTTTCTGAGGTTAGTATACTGTGCCTCTGTCTAACATTGACACAGAAATGATATCCGGGGTACACCTACAATCCCCCATCCACTCATCATGATTCCTCTTGAAGAGAGTCAGTGAGGGACTCTGCCTAAGCTGGACTGGGATTTTATTCCAGAGTGAAGGGAGCCTCTGGGTTATGAATCTGTCCCTCCAGCATGTCCTATTGATGTCAGTGCTGAGGTTCAAGTCTCTCAAGTGCAAAGCTCGATGGGAGTTTGATTTTCTGAGGTGCAGCATGTCGATTACTTCCGGGTTGGACATGGCATTATACATCTGGCACAGATCGCCTCTGAGCAGGCCGTATGCCACTGAGTATGGAGTTATGTTAACTGGGCAGCATATGGCATCTGTTTGAGCCCTTTGATCCTCTTGGTGAGGTACTTTTGTGGTCTTTCCAGTTGCTGCAGGTGTCTGGTAAGGTAAATCCCAAAAGGGGCATTGTACTCGATTATGGTCCTGATGAGGGATGAGTAAAGAGGCACGATGACCTCCCCTGATCTAGATGTGAATCCTGTCATGATTAGGTGGGCTATATAAAATGTTTTTCTAACCACTTTGGCCACGTGGTCGTCAAATGAGAGATTGCTATCAACTTCGGTCCCCATGTCCCTAATTACTTCTTCCGTATGTAATGGATTACCACCTATTTTGCCAAAGGGGATGACTATACACATTGTGGCATTCAGCTTGAGGCCATGGCTCTGGCACCAGTTGTCTATTTCTATGAGGCCCTTTTGGAGGATGGTTGTGTCGGCTGGCGAGTCAGTTATAGTGCCCAGTTTGCGGTCATCCGTGAACTTGGTCAGCCACAGTCCTTCTGTGTCTGCCTGTACTTCTGAGACATATATACTGAACAGGAGAGGTCCAAGGACTGAGCCTTGTGGGACACCACTTGTAACTGCTTTGGAGTCTGACATGGCTCCAGCAATTCTAACCATGTGGGTTCTGTCCTTTAGCCAGTTTGCAACCTATCTAGTGACATAGGGGTGTATATTTAAGCTGGTGAGCTTATCTATAATGCCCGAGTGGGGTATTGTATCGCAGGCTTTTGCGAGGTCCAGTTAGGCTGTGTGGACCACCTTCCCCTTGTCAATGGCCTTGGTGACTGTTTCAAAGAAATCAACCAGGTGTAAGAGGCAGTATCTGCCCTTAGTCACACTGGGTAGGATCCAGTGTCTGTAGGTCCCCAATATCTTTATGTATGAGGTCCATGATGATCCTTTCCATAGCTTTGCAGACCAAGCTAGTCAGGCTTATGGGGCGATAGTTTCCAGGATCTGTTGAGGCACCACCTTTGTGGAGAGGGACCACTGTTGCTGTACGCCACTCTTTGGGTACATAACCTGTGGTAAGGCTGAGATTGAACAGTAGTTTTATGTTTGGGTTTAGCTCATCTTGGAGTTCATGTAGGATGCAGCCCAGGACACCATCTGGTCCCATTGATGCTGTGTTGTTTGCTTTGGAGAGGGCGGCTCTTACCTGAGCATCTGAGATGTCATGGGGGCAGCACTCTGCTGGGATAGATATTTGCCCTTCTGGTGGGGAGGGGGGGGTTTGTGCTGAACCTGTCAGCTAGGACGTTGGCAATGTCTGTGGGTTTGGTGTAGTCTTTTGTCATTTTGGACTAATTCTGGGAATTCCCACCCAGGTTCCTAACATAACTGAAGAAAGTATTGTGATTATCCTTAGTGTCCTGTGCATTTCATCTCTCAAAGCTGTCCTTAGATGATTTTATGAGTGCCCATAGTATTTTGCTAACACTGAACAGAGATGCCTCTCCTTTTTGGGGTTTTTCTCTATCATGTAGTAGCTTCCTCCTCCTATTGTATAGTTTGGTTATGGCTGTGGTCCACCAGACAGGACATCTGCCTTTGTAGGATTGGGTCTTGTTTTTATTTGGGATTGCATGATCCATGCATTCCTGAAGGTATTCATAGCATGCGTTAATAAAGGATTCTGTGGTCTGGGCCGTATTTTCCACAGGCCCAGGGTCTTTGAAGGATTCCACCTCCGTTTTGAGGGGTGTGGAATTTGCTGTAGAGAAGTTTTACACTGTGGTTTTGTGGGCAGGGGGTGGGGTTGGCAATGTGAATATCCAGTGAGATTAGTTTATGGTCTGATCTTACCAGTGAGGGGCACACTTCTGGTCTGGAGCATAGAGTCCCCATGTTGGTGATGAACAGGTCCTGTATGTTTCCCCCTCTTGTGGGAGTGGTAACAAGTTGTTCCATAGCATTTGAGTGTATAAATGCTAGGAACCTTTGAGCTAGGGTGTTGGAGCGAGAGTAATGCTCCCAGTCTATGTTTGGGTAGTTGCAGTCCACCAATATAATGGTGTTTGGAGAGATCTTCATATTTCCAGTGTTCTCAGGAAGGCCAAGTGGGGTTCCTGGGTTTGGGAGGGTGGTGTGTGCCAGGCTATGAACTGGAAGGCAGTTTTACCCACTGTTAGTTGCACATGGATAGTCTCTGATTCTTCGTGCTGTTCCACCAACCTGGAGGTGTGTGTATCTTTGAATATTGATACTCCCCCTCCTGTTCTGTTTCGGTGCAAGTTTTGGGGCTGACAAGCATGGTATGAGGTATAACCTGGCGGTGCTGGGGTGCTTTTCTGAGCCTTGAACCAGGACTCTGTTACTGCACAAATATTGATGTTCTCCATACTAAGGACAGTTTCCAGTGCATGCATCTTGAGGTTTACACTGCTGGCGTTGAGTAGCATTACTATTAGTTTCCTATCCCTTGTGATACCTATGGAATGATACCTATGGAGGCGGTTTTGTCTTTTGAGCCTTGCCTAAAAAAGGCACTATGTGGGGGTAGCAAGAGCCTTTGCCAATATCCGAAAGCCCATGGGTGACAGGTGCAAGCCGTCCCTAGCAAAGCATTGTGGCTTGTCGAGCATGTCATCCCAGGCTGACAGGCATTGGATCCCCTTTGAATGACACCGAAACTTAAGCCAATTGTTGAAATTGATCATCTTGTCTTCATATTGTGGCATAATTCTTGGAGAGGGTAAGATGCTACTCAAGGTCAGGGTCATACCAGCCTGGGCCACATGCTCAGAGAGCTCCTCTATGCCTCTTATCATGTAGTCCAGGAAGGTATGTCCAAGGTCATTCACACTGGCATGGGCACTGACTGAGTCATATTTGTACATGCCTTGGAGTGACCTGTGTGCTTGTGTTATGTGGTGGATCATAGCACCCGACAGGCATCTCACCGTGACCTTCTCCTTGTTCAGCCTGGTGAGCAGGGCGTCAGTGTACCTGACGATAGAGGCACGTATTACAAGTGTATCAGGTGTGTTGTTTAGCCTTAAGGGCTGTGACTGTTCGGCACACTGGCTTTGTGAGCTATGTGTTGCACATATTCTGTTCTGGGGTAGCGGTTGCTTGTGTATCTGCTTTGGACGTGTCTGCTGCTTAGGCAGAATTTTATTTAGAGACTCCGAGTATGTTTTTGTGTGTTTGTGTTTGGATTGCTGTCTTGGTAGGTCTATGTGAGACTGGAATTGTAGTGACTGTGGTTTCCTTCTCCTCCTGACAGGTTTTGCCAGTACTGAGTTGAGAGAGCTTAGCCTGCAGTTTGGCTATATGGTTGCATCACTCACATGTGTTGGAATTTGTTGGGAGGAGGAGAGGGTTGTCTGTGTACATGAGGCAGTTGTAACATTGCCTCTAGATTCCCAGATTCACCAGCTGGACTGGAGAGGAGATTGACAACTGATCTTTGGACATGCTAGAATAGTATTGGTAATTCCTTTATAATTAACGACAAAAAGGGCCAATGGGGAATGAGGTACTCAAGGTGAGTTTGTGAGGGTGTAGTGCTTTTAATTTGTTAGTGCTGGCATATATACATGCTTTAGTGAGCAAGTGCCAGGTAAGTCAAATGCAATGTGTTACAGGTAACTTAAATGCAAAAATGACAAACAGCAACTTTCTGTCAATTGAAACAAGGAAATACGTACAGTAAGCAATGCAGATGTCACTAGGGATCCACAGAGGTGCTGAAAAGCTGTGTTTCAGGTGGAATTAGTGTTTCAGGGAAATAAGCTAACAAGCATACAAACAAAGCTACATTCAGCAGGCCTGGATCTAGTCTATGCTACAGCAAACAAGGTGTACCAATTTCAGTAAGAAACAGTTCAAATATGCAGGCACTGTAAGCCTTTAGCCAGAAATTCTCAGCTCAGACGGGCAGAGTCCAGCCTCTCCTTCCACAAGAGTGCAGACCATGAACCTTCATAATGTAAAATAACTGGCGTGTAGCCCAAGTGCTTAAACCAGAACTAATACACATTTAGAATAACAGACACTGAGCCCTCAATCAGCAGTTCCCAACTTAGTAGGATGCATGCTACCTGTCCTGCCACCACAGTATCCTTGACATTTATTGAGACTCACCTCCTGTCATAGTTAGTTCTGTGTTTTGGGGCTGTCAAGCATGGTATGAGGTGTAACCTGGTAGTGCTAGGGTGCTCTTGGGAGTCTTGAACCTGTTGTCTATTACTGCACAGATATCAACATTCTCCATGCAGAGTAGAGTTTGGAATGCATGCATCTTGTGGTTTACATGTCCATCATTGAGTATCATTACTTCCATTTTCTTATCCCCTGTGCTACCTATGTAGGTGGCCTTCTGTTTACAGCCTTACCACCAGAATGCAAAGATGTGCAGACATTACACTATGGTAATTAATAGGGGTGTACCAAACAATACAATGACAATCATACTGTTAATGCATCAGGCATGCTGGGATATACCCACAATGATATCATTACACTGTACAGTTGACAACATGATAATATTACTACACTTCTATGTAGTCACCCTGTGCATCAGCACCATGTTAACCGGTTCCTGCATCAATGTTACATATTGCAGGAGGTGGCACAGTTTCATCATATGCACAGGGTGTGTACTTGGTATGCCTGAGTCTGCTACTGATACAACCAATCGACATGTATGTGTGTGTGTTAGTGAGGGACAACAGTACAAGATGGGGCAATGTTGATGCAGTGTGTGCATGTATGTGTTAGCCCTAGGTGTTAGCATTATGCATGTGGTATGCATGCACACAGTTCCACCTCATGGCTGCCATATACGGGTGTTTGTGGACAGCCACAGACTGTACCTGCTAGGTCATACAAATCACTGTCTCTGGCCACGGACACAGTACCTGTGCCTGGCAGGGGTGCTACGGACAGTATCAGGTACTAAGCCAGACTGGGTACTGTCATCTGAAGCAGTTGGTTGATGACTGGAGACATGTCCCTGCTGGGACTGTCCAGAGCCACGTGCACGTGGTCTCCTAGGGCGGTTTGATGACAACACAGACCCAGCATTGCTGGGGCTGGTACTGGCACTATGGGAGCGGCTGCGGGTTTGTTGTCGTCCGCGACGACTGCCAGCTGCTGCTGTTGCTGGCATACATCCACGTCGACACCTCAACCGTCCTATGTTGCCCTGGCTCATGGACATGTAGTTGTGGAACAGATCTAATGTGCCCCCCCCCCCCAACGTCTGTCAATGACCTCGGTGAAATTACTGATGGCAGCCGCAACGTCACGCATAGTGTCATTCATAGCAGTGTGATGTGCTCTCAGCTCCCTTAGACTCTGTCTGTTGTACTGTTCCATATGTGACTGTGCCTGCATTACAGCCCGGAACATAGCTGAGGTTGAAAGACCTCTGTGGGCATGTCTGACAGGGGCAGTACGACCACGGATGCTCCCATGAGAACCCCTGGACATCTGCCTGTGTGGTACCATGTCAGGACTCTGGCCATGGCTGCTGTGAGGGGATGCATGTGCCACTGATACCACATTACCCTGGTTAATGCCCACTGTATGCTGTCCATCACCTATGGACATTGGTAACAATGGATGTATTGGCAGGATGACTGTGCACATTGATGGGGTTGACAGCTGTGTACTGTCGATTGGCTGACCAACAACGGACCCTGGCACACCTCCATGTGCAATTACACAGGTATCATCATTATCACTATCCCCAGCAGCGGATTCAGGTTCCCTGCTGCACACCACCAGAGCAACACCAGAACCTGTGAGAGGAAGATTGGAAACAGTTTACAATGTGTACACAATGTTACCACAGATGCACATGGGCACATGCACACATGGGCACATGCACACATGGGCACATGCACACATGGGCACATGGACACATGTGCACATGCGCGCATGTGCACATGGACACATGCGCACATGCACACATGGGCTCAGGGGCACATGGGCACATGCACACATGCACACTCCTCAGTACATGAGATACAAACACATAGACACAAACACACCTGCAATCAAACACATAGCAATACCGTTTGAGGGTATTATTACTATTATTATCATTAATATTAAAGGATTGTTATTACACACTCACCAGCATGGATTGGCTGCCTTGCTGTTACACCAGAGGGACCTGCACAAATAAGACATTTATTGTCAGTGGGCACAACTGTGCCATTGATACTGAGTATGATTCAGTTCAGTAGTACAACAGTTGGCTTTCACAGGTCTACTGCTGATATTGAGAATATCACTCTTGCGCAATAATCACCAGGATAACAGCTACAAACACAGTACACACCTCACACATACATCAACTACCAGTGTAGAGAACAGTCAACTATAGATATGGCATGTTACCTGCACGCTCCAGGTCCTCATGCTGGGTGGCTCCGGCCTCCATCATTACACATGTGTGCGGATGTTGTTGTTGGGCTGGAGTCACAACACTTAGGAGGAGCCCCTCCAGTCTGGTGAGGGGGGGGTGTATAGCCGCCCCACCACCTGTGGCAAGCTGTTGCCTGTGGATATCAGACGCACGCTGATGGACATTTCTAATTAAATCACTGCAGTGATGGCGTACCTGCTCATATGTCTGGTTATGCATGCCTATGTCATTTACCTGACAGACAAGGTCTTGCCACAGTGCAGCCCTCTCCTGCTGGTTCTGGCTGGTGCGGGAAAAGAGTGTGGCAAAATCCCGCACCAGGCTCTGGTGTATCTCCTCTTCCTCTGCAGCAGAGTACGTGGGGTTGCACTGGTGCACCATCGCCCTGGAAGGAAAAGAAAAATATGTGAGCAAGTGATATGGCACACACAATACTCTACTGTAGTGATATCACTGAACTGCCATATATAGCATCTGTCTGTCTATTGGGGGATACACATGTAAATGACAACATATCAGTGCTCAGCCAACAACTGTGACAGTGCATGGCACACTCCATACAACAAACCAGTATACTCCAGCAGTTGGCACACTGTTTGAGGTCCAATGCACAGCCTCACACTGGGGGTTTGGATCAAGGTAATGTATGGGGAACATTGTCAACCCATGCAATGCATGCAATGCACAGTACAAATTTCACCGGTAATGGACCGTAGTCTTTGTTGCCATAACCATACCTACATTGCAGTCACATACAGGGAACCACAGCACAACATATGGCAATGTAGTATGTTTGTTTTCCAATACCTGACGCATCTTTCTCTGGCCTCACACCAAGGACACACTACCATGACAGACACAAAGTCATGCTGAGCAATCACACCATTACAGACCTTGCACACAGTCAGTGGCACACTCATTCCACCTCACATAGTTGGTATTGCAATGAGTACATGTGTGTGTGCATTGTGTCATAGGTAGGGTAGTATGCTATTGGCCCTGGGTCTACAGCAGCATACTGTTATGCTACCCTGCCCCTTGGGACACATGTAATGTGATTGTACTTGCTCCTGCCAAACAGTTACACAGGGTGACTCATATGGAATATTACCTATCTGCATAACATTCAACAGGGGTATGTCTGACATCTACTAATGGGGAGCCTTACTTCTTAATGTTGGGTGGTTTACTCCAGTGTATGGTTTATTTGTGGGAAGGAACCTGTACCTCCACCATGTGCTCTTTACTGCGGTGCCAAGGATGACAGACATAGGTCATTTAGGCTGGGGATATTGTGAGGTATTACCATGGTTGTTGGACAACTGTTATGGGTGTGACTTAACTATGTGTATCCAGCAGTGGTAACCTCTGTGTAGGTAGTATGAGCAGCACTCTTTCTGTGGTTTTGTCAGTCACTCTGCATAGGTAATGTGTTTGAGGGCATTATCACTGTTTGTTAGGTATGACTGTGTCCTTCTCCCTTTCTGTAGTTGTCATGGGAGGTACATACCGTGTAGGACATTGTGAGGTGTAGAGGGGTACAGTGACCTACATTTCCCTAGCTGACACACCATTTCTGCTGACATGTACCATGTACAGGTATTACAAGACTAGTGTGCCACTGTGAATATCACTTGTTTCCCATGTTCCCTCCTGTCACATCAGTAGTAGGCAGGCAACCGCAACCACATATGTGGTGGTTAGTGGTGTAAGTGTTTTGGAATGGGGTATGGTACTCCAGTATCCACACTGGTGTTCAGTCCATGCCTTTGTCACCAGGCACCTGTTGCAATACATCTGCACACATGTGCCTCTCTCTCAGTATATATATATATATATATATATATATATATATATATATATATAGAGAGAGAGAGAGAGGGGGAGAGATATTCATATGCGTACATATCTGTAGACATTCATATCTGTCTGTATATGTGTATGTATCTATATATATCTATATATGTATGTGTCTATTACATATATATGTATATACATATTCTATCTATCTATATATGTCTATCTATTTCTACATTCCTCTCTATGTATACATATATGCATATTATATATAGATACATATATAAATATACATACATATATATATATATCTTTTTATTTACACATACGAATACACACACTAACATACTGCTAAACATCCATTACTGCACAACCTACATTGTTCGTTGCACTACAACCTACATTGATATGTGCACATAGCAACCTTCACATACATATGTATGTCCAGCCTTCACTAACAGTTGCAGTATGTCCCCTTCCCTATGCACATCTTCATATATATATATATATATATATATATATATATATATATATATATATAGATATATAGATACAGACTGCTAACAGATATGGGGAGGATTCACAGTATGTAGACTATTAAATTATTAGTTTACATTACCTTTGTTTGTCACTGCTGTTTGTGATGGCTTGCTGCTTGGTGGCCTGCTGCTGGTTAGCTTGCTGTTTTGTATTGTTTTATTTTCGGTGGCTGTCTGTGTCTCTTTTTCTGTTTTTCTGGGGGGGGGGTTATTTGTTTTTTTTCTCTCTCTCTCTCCCCCCGGATGTTGCAATGAAAGTATTGCATGTGTGGACTGGGAGTACAGGCTGCTTTTGTAGGTATATGCACATGTGCATGTGATGGCCTCTGCACCAGTTGTTAGCCAGCATTTACTAATTGCATGCAGCCTGCTGTGTGGTAATTGCAGTTCTCACTGTGATTTCAGGACAGTGCTATAAAAAGTTAGGTTAGGTAGGCATAGCCCTTTCAGATTTTCATGGTGGGGACCATGCTGGTATGCTGTGGACACTGTTCTGTGAGTGTAAAGGTTGGTATGTCTCTCATATTTCAGGCTGTGTTGTAGGCACTGAAATGCATGTTGTACTGACACCTGACTATTGCTTCCTCCAGTTTATTCTTCTCAGTGTGTATGTTAACTGACACCTAATAATACTAATACTGTTTAAATGGGAGTATGTGCTTTCCTGTGGGACTTGTGGACTAACTGGTATACAGCAGTGGCTCTCGCAATTTGTTGCTATGGCTTCACTATTTGGCCTTTACATTCACTCCTTGAATGCCTGCTAGGTGTCTTTACTGGAATGTGTTGCTATGGCTTTCCTATTTTCCATTTACATTCACCCCTTGTAATGCTTGCTATATTTCTTTCAGCAGCAGCAATTCCTTATATGTTTGTTGTGGTTTGGTGGTACTGCATGCAGTCTGGTCTGGCCAAGGTGTGGGGCTTGACACCTACAATGGTATTTTATTTTGCTGCTGAGCAGTAGTGGGGCCTTGTACTTTCTACTAACAGTTATGGATAGCAGGCACATGCAGCACTTGTAAACTGCTATACTGTCCTTATTTTATTAGTTGAATACCTCCTTTGATATTTGTGGGTTGTACACCTACATGTGGGTGTGCTTGTGGAAGCTATTCACAGAGTGTGTGACAGCAGACAGAATGATATGCCTGTGAGTTTGTGACACGTGCATGCCTCAGATACTCTCAGGTGTATCTTTTATCAGCCTCAGGGAATGGTACATATCAGTGGGATACACCCGTGATATATTTCAGATATTCTGCAGTTGTGACTGTGGGGTATTTTGAGCATATGTATTACTACACCATTTCTGACATGCAAGTAGTGCATACTTTCAGTAATTGACAGTTATCATTACATGGGATAAAACACCTTTCTGCCTACTGTTAGTACATTTCACAGGGAGTCAGTGGGGCACAGTTAGCATTTGTTTTCGAATCAGGAACATCCCTGTAAATCAGTCACAGTTGCGAGGTCTGGCCTCTTACCTATTCAAATATGGCAGTGTTTATCCTGCTCTGATAGTGTGTGTGGTTTGCAAGGTATTACTGTCACATTATTACCTACTAGCTACCGACTAGCATGGCTGTTTCTCTTCTCACACTAATGTTATA
Organism: Protopterus annectens; assembly: GCF_019279795.1. Taxonomy (NCBI): domain Eukaryota; kingdom Metazoa; phylum Chordata; order Ceratodontiformes; family Protopteridae; genus Protopterus; species Protopterus annectens. The sequence goes on along the minus strand of NC_056741.1, from coordinate 1,711,714,929 downwards.
CAAATCCACAAGAATTGCCAGTAAAGATACAAGAAAAGCTTTGTGTAATAGCCTTCCTATATTCCGTTTACATTCAGTCCTACTATTTCATGATATATTGCTTTCAGCACAAAGTTCTTGTATATCGGTCATGGCTTAGTGGTAAGTCATGCAGACTAGTGTTTCCTGGGTTCGAGACTGACAGAGGAATTTTATTTTGCTGCTGAGCAGACTACAGGCCTTGTCATTCAGAGTGACTAAAGCAATTTTAAGCAGTTGTAAGCGGGTTAGCGCTGGTTTGCGTGGAGCTCATGCATGCGCACTGTTGCTTAGCTTCGTGCACACACGCTTAGCTAAGTGCACACAAGCGCACACCCGCTTACAACTGCTTCAAAGTGCTTACTCTCGCGCACACCCGTGCTAATTTCTTTGAAAGAAAAGAAAATGGGGAGATAGGAAAGTGGTGAAAAAGGGGGCACAAAGAGGGTAGGACAGTAGGAAAACAAGCTCAGGATTTGCAGGAAGGATGTAGGAAAGGCCCATAGCTGCCCATTTCTTTATCAGCAACAGCTGTGCATATGTGTGTAATTTGGTGTGAAATTTGAAACCTTCCACCCCTGAGAGAGGGTTGAGGACAACAAAATATGGTGTACAGCCAATTGTAATTACCAGTTCACATGTCCAGCAGACATGTCTGCAAAATGGGCAGCTATGTATGGGGCGTAATTTTTTTGCGGGAACAGAGTGCCCTTTTTTATTTTTTTTTCAGGTGAGAGTGGAATGCGAGGTACAGGAAGTAGGTATATTTGGGGAGGTAGGTAGGGGAGGTTAACAGATAAGACAAACAAGACGCATACAGGGGCGGAGTATGACACGTGGGGGGGAAACAATTGATGAGGACAGATGTTTGGATATTGTGAGCCCATGAGCCCACAGATGGCAACAGTGGAACTGAGATCCCCACCCATGGGCAGTTGCCACTGTGCCTTCACAGCCCAGGACGGGGCAGTGCTGGGGGCTGTGTAGGATGGGCAGCAGGCACACCCGTGAGTTGCTCCACCCAAGCTGCAAGCTGGCGTAGGGGTTCAAGCACAGAATGCCTGATCTCGCTACGCACCACAGACCGGACACTTTGGAAGGTGAGTGGACGGTCTCCTCCAGCCACGCTTGCAGAGGGGGGACGAGCCCCATCCCCTGCAGTGCTTCCACCCAAAGGTGGCACAGGGCCACCGGAGGAGGTTCCGGGCTGGGCACTAGTGCCAGGTGCACTCGCCAGCTGAGGTGGGAGAGGTGGGTCCGCTGGAACCCGCCTTCCCTGTTGTGCTATGTTTAGCAATATTTTATGACATTTTGGGTTAGTAACAAACAATACCATTCAAAATTAGTTGTAACAGCATGCATCAGTATTCCCATTAAGCAAACACCCATGAATTCCAAACATTGAACAGCAAGCATAACACATGCATATTTTGAACAACAGTACACAATCCAACAGCATGTAGGGTTGATTGATGGCAACAGGCCATCAGGTTTGGATATGTGAACAGAGCACATGCAGCAACATACGTGCAAATATGTTTGAACCAACAGGACAAATGTCCATAGGAATTAATTGTGAATACACATACCCAGTTTGTTGTGGAATGGCATTATTTGTGAATATAGGGTAGGGTGAATAAATATTTCATTAACAACTTCAACTACCTATACATATGCTGTACATCTCTAGTAGCTGTAGATATATATACCCTACAGGTCTTAGTACAGTTTCCTATATGTAACCTTAGGAATGTTGGTGATGGGACTGTTACTGCTACATTAATATACATTGCATTTTTATTCATACACGTTCATATCTGGCTGTGTTCAGGTACAGCATCCTGCTACATTTCATTTATATGGCTCTAGACAACTGTGGATGCTCATTATTTCATACAACCATACTATCTCCATATTGCAAGGGTATAGCAACATATCCAAATTGTGGGACAGACACATTCCAGATTCAGTACTTTATTACAAACATTTCACTGTTTGGTTGTGGCTGTCTCATTCATTTCATTATGTACTGACTGCAGTATACTTTATTCAGAAGTTATAACAGCTTTCTTGGTCGATTCATACCTCTTTCTCACACTCTCACTTGTTTTATTTTTACAATTCAAGATGGTACTTTATTCTAGGCGTTATTAACTTGTCATACTTGGTTACAACAATCCTTTCCAACAGACTCACTTGTTTCATATGGCAGGTTTTCAAAGGGGATGTATTTGACACATGTCTATTGTCTTTAGCTTGTTTACCACTAATTTTCAGGCTGCAGCAGGTTATCTGATATTACAATACAGGTGGGAAATCACTATTTCAGACTTGTTTAATTTTTATTTCTGGATTACAGGCTGCATCGCTTATCTAATCATACAGTACTAGCAGAATCTTTCTTTTAGTGTTATTTGAACTTTATTAATATGTAACTACACTGAACTCCTTTACAAGCTGTCTCACTTATATTGTGTAACAATTACAGAAATATAATTACTAACCTGCCTGGTGGTGCAACCACTCCAGCTTATCACCATAGGCTCGCCGATTCGCAGAACGCACACCTGCAGCTGTAATATAAATGAAGTAATATTGGAACATACATCTCCATAATATCAGCTAGGATAATTCCTTACATACATAATTACATGGATACTTACTCAGTAGTGGGGCGTTGGGCATTTTCCAGGCTTCCTGGATCCAGCGGTTCAGTTGGTCCTGCTTTCGTCTCTTCAGGTCCGCATGGTGGTGACAGACCTGTTCACCAGTCCTTGCCTGTGGCACTGGTGAGATCATGTGCCAACCGGTTCCACGCCTCTGCCTTGAATGGGCCCCATAGAACCTGGCCCTGCATGAGTTCAGCCTCATGATCGTGGACTAGGAGCCAAACCATGTATTTGGACTCCTCAACACCCCACCTCTGTGCTCGGAAGTGACTACCCTCTCCTACACCTGCCATCCTGACTGCAAATAGGTTCCACAATCAGTTATGCTGTGTATTCCCGCCTATGGGGATTATATATGCCATTATTCCCGCACTTATCTGTGATTGTCCATTTTGGAATTGTATCAGCTTAAAAAAACCTGCTTTGTCATGCTTCTATTTCCATTCATTCCTATATATATGCTAATACTGCATTTTTCAGTACAGCTGTCATGGCTTAGTGGTTCAGTACTTAGACTATGATGCACAGTATCCTGGGTTCGAGCCTGGGCATTGCTTTTTTTTTTATTTTACTACTGTCTAGACAGGCTAGGAGGTGTGTCTGTTTAAAGGCAGCTTTGATACAGGTTGCTCAACGTTGCCCGCCGGTAAGCCGGTTGGCACGCTGCGCAGCTCCGCGCAAATGGGTTACACTGGTTAACGCATTATTTGGCTATGAGCACACATATTACGCTGTGAGAAATGTTGCGCAACTACGGGCACACAGTTTCAGTGTGTTAAAGCGCTGCTCAACTCCGGGCACTCGTATTACACCTGTTAAACCACTGGTCACCTACGGGCAAACATACTCAGCTTGTTAGAGCGCTGCTCAGCTATGGGCACTAATAAAATATTTTTTTTTATTGTGTCAGATTTCTCCATAAAACATGGCCCATTTCATTACATTTTACTTAAATTATAGTTTTTTATATATATATATATATATATATATATATATATATATATATATATACATATATACATACATATTGTCAGGGGATTGTTTCGTACTTATTTCACCAAAAATAAAAAATGTTGTTGGGGCTCGAACCGTGACTACCTCCTCTTTGGCCGACGTCTCTACTGCTATGCTATTGCTACTTGGCTTATTTTGCATATTTTGATCTTATATGCTTTTTCAATGACTAACTGTGGCTGAGCGAAGGGCACACCTGCGCAAACGAGCGCAATTACGGGCAAACATTTTTGAAATTATAAAAAAAAAAATTAAACTGTTCATTTTTACGTTTTACATTTCAGTTGGGTTTATAGTCTGCGGGGGCATGTGTGCTATTGTGTTTCTTGACATTTCTGCGGACTCGCTCGTGGGAGTTTCCTTTCGGGACTGTGATTCTTCTGGGGGCATGTCCCTTTGCAGGACTCGCCATGTGGACACGCCCCCTACATTGCTACACGGACCATGTTAGCCTAGGGTGTGATTCAGCATGCCCTCATGAATATGCATGGCATGCTGACATCACCCCGTTTAACTGCAGCCTCTGTGTAAGACTTGCTAACTCTTACACGGAGGCTTCGTGAATCCTGCCCAATGTCTTTTCATCCTTACTCAGAAGCTTCAAGATTTGCAGTAATAAAAAGTAACTTAAAAGTAATCTCAGCTATTTACTCCTGAATAGCAAGGTGAGAAATTTATATTAATGTATTCCTCCCTAGACAAGAGTATGTCTTTCATATTGTATTGCTTTTTTCCAGAATTATACCAAATCATCCAAATCACAGAAAACAAAATGCTATAATTAAGAAAACGTTTACCCTTCAATTAACATCTTTGTTTAACTACAAAAAATAAAGAGGTTTCAAGGTACAGCAAAAGAAAAAACTTGTAAATTTCTATTTTTCCCGGTCCCCTTCAATAACACACATCACATCAAATGACATTTGACCTTTATTAGTTTTCCACAACATAGCTTTGATCACCAACTTTATTAATTACAGCTATTCATTCTATAACTGATTCTAAATACAGCATACTTCTCTGCCTCCCCCCACTGATAAAATAACCCCACACCCAACCAACGAATGGAGGGTGGGTGGGTAGCAAGTTCACGCCAAAATGTGATTCCTTAACCCAACTACTAGACTAAACCTCTTAAGCCCCTCCCTATCATTATCTCATTTCCTCCCCACCATCCCTGCCTCCACTTAACCCTTTCATCTCCCCAACCCACTTAACTTCCCTTAATATTAACCTACTCCCCCCCCCCCCCCCCCCAGAAGATGTCCTGGGACAACTTAGTTTGTTGCCAAACTTCATTTGTCCCAGTCTCCTTCAATAACACACATCACACCAAATTATTTTATTTTTTATTTATTTATTTTATTTTGCATTTGTTGACTGGGCTGGTCTAACTGGAATACAAATCCATTTTCAGTACAGGCCCAGGGAGAAAAGCTCCAACACAAATACAAATATATACAGTAAAAGTTGTCACAATTCAGAGAAGTATAACAGTAGTTAAAAAGTTCTGAACAGTTTCAGCCATACAGACTTGATGCAGTTGTCATTACAAGAGTACATGGCTCATGATGAGGAGATATGAAAAACAAAAATATAAAACAAAATAGTTGTGTACTTATGCAAGCAGAATAAAATAGCATAATAAAGTTGTTTACTTATACAATTGTACCAAGTGATACAGTGAAATACAAGATTTATAGGAAACAGCAAGAGGATGTCAGTAGATAGAACATACTCATATTAGAAGCAGAGAACACATAGGAAATAGAAAAAAAGTTAGCCAGGGTTAGTACAAGGGCATAGCCAATGAGTACTGAGAAATTGTTTTAGTTTCTGTTTAAAAAGTGTTATAGAGGACAGAGATAGGAATTCAGAGGGAAGTATGTTCCAATGTTTGCCTACAGAATTAGAGAACAACGAATCTCCAGCTGAGTTGTTGGATTTGCTGGTAGTAATAAGTAGCTTATTAGAAGAGCATAAATTCTTAAGATTGTTGTAGGGGGTTATGAGAGTAGTCAGTATAGGTGTACAGGTGGGGTAATACAGGATCTTATGGATAATAGCAAGTTGGTGAAATAGTATCTGGTTTTGGAACTCTAGCCATCCTAATTGTTTTAGGTTGTTACAATGATGTGTTCTAAAAGGAGAACCTGTGGCAAATCTAGCAATACTATGATAGGAGGTAGCAAGTCTGTTGAGGTTGTTTTTTGAGAGATTGGTAAATATGGGTGAAGCATAGAGTAGGGTAGAGATTAAATGAGTTCTAGCTATAGCGGTTTTGGCTGAAGGAGTAAGAAAGGGTTTTATTCTGTAAAGGGATCCCAGTTCCTTATTTACTGTTTTTATAAGGATGTTAATATGAATATCGAAGTTTAGGTTATTATCTATGGTTATTCCAAGAAGTTTAGTGGTTAGGTCAGGAGATATAAGAGTCCCGTTCTTGGATATAAGAGTGAAGTGAAGAGGGGTTGACCTGCGAGTATGAGCAAAGAGTAGAAGTTTAGTTTTTTTAGGGTTAAGTAGGAGGCAACGGTTTAAAAACCATTGCTCAACTGTATTAAATGCTTTTTGTGTCAGGGACTGTAGCTTGGTAGGAGTTTTAGCTGAGCAAATAATGGTGGAGTCTGCATATTGAATGCAGGTTGCATGTGGAATTGCTTGGTGGAGGTCGTTAATGAAAATGGAAAATAACAGTGGGCCTAATATGGAGCCCTGGAGAACACCAAGGGAAATGGGGAGGTGAGAAGATAGATTGTTTTCCCATAGTACTGCCTGTTGTCTATTATCTAAGTAGGATTTGAACCATTTTAAGGCTAGTGTATCAAGAGAAAGAGATTTAAGTATTTCTATAAGGAGCTGGTGGTTAACCATGTCAAAAGCCTTAGATAAATCAACGAAGACAGACGAGGAAAGAGTATTATTATTACGGTTTGAATTTATACAGTCTGTGAAGGAGAGTAGAGCTGTGGTGGTACTGTGGTTAGGTCTAAACCCATGTTGACAGTTGGCAAGTAGGTTATTTTCGGTAAGATGGGTGAGTAGTTGCTTATGGACACATTTTTCCATAATTTTTGCTAGTGGAGAGAGTAGAGCTATTGGTCTATAGTTTGAAATGTCAACGGAGTTTCCGCCTTTATGAAGGGGGATGATGTGTGAGATTTTCCAGATAGATGGGATATATCCTTCGGTTATAGTTCTGTTTATTAGTATGGAAATGGGGAAGGCTATGGCTTTGGCTCCTTTTTGCAGGTATTCTGCAGGTAGATGGTCAGCAGAGGGGGTAGTAGGTTTTAGTTTTTCTGGAAGAGAGCAAACGAAGGAAGTAGGAACAGGTTTTAGCTGAAATGATGGAATCGGGTAAGTTGATGAGGTGTTTAGATTAGGGGAACTTGGAGATAATTGCTTAGTTAGTGTTTGAATGGCATCTGTAAAGAAAGAATTAAAGGCATTGGCAGTTTATTTATTTATTTTATTTTATTTTACATTTGTTGACCGGGATAGTCCGACTGGATGCATGTCCATTTTCAGAGGAGGCCCGGGGAGAAAAGCTCCAAGGGTAAGCAGATACAGCATTATATAATACCAGCATTACATATTACAAACAGATTATTTACAGAGATTGCATAAGTAAGCAAGTTAAACAAGTTCCACAGGTTAAATTAAATTACACAGTAAACTGGTTAACAGATTTTTACACATTTGAGTTAGCCAGGCTTGACACATTGACATAGCCAGTTAAGTGACAAATGTTGTTTGAGTCTAGTGTTAAATTGACCTAAGGTGGAAAGTAAGGTAATATCAGCTGGAAGTGAGTTCTAGGATCTACTTACAGAGTTTGCAAAGAGAGAGTCACCGGCTGTGTTATTAATTTTGCTAGTCTGAATTAGTAGTTTGTTAGAGGATCGAAGCGGTCTAGGATTGTTATAGGGGGTGATAATATTTTTAAGTGCAGGACTATTGTCTGGATTATAGAGGATTTTATAGGCCATAATCAGTTGGTTATACTGGATTAGGCTAAGTAGTTCAAGCCAACCAAGCTGATTTAGATTGATGCAATGATGTGTCCTAAAAGGCAGCCCAGTGGCAAACCTGGCAGTGTGGTTGTAGCAAATTGAGAGTTTAAGGACAGTCTTGTTCAAATTCGAGAGTAGAGGGGATACATACAGAAGGGTTGAAAGAAGGTGAGAGCGAGCTATGGCAATTTTAGCTGGAGGGGTTAGGAAGGCTTTTATTCTGTAAAGTGACCCTAGTTTTTTATTGATGGTTTTGATAGTTTGGTTAACATGTAGGTCAAATTTGAGATTATTGTCTATGATGACACCTAATAGTTTTGTAGATGGGTCTGGGGAGATTATTGTGCCATCATTTGATTTTATGGTAAAGGTAAAAGCGGTAGACCTACGTGTTGGTGAAAATAACAGCATTTTAGTTTTTTTGGGATTTAGGATCAGATGATGTTCAGAAAGCCAGTTTTCTATTGTATTAAAGGTGGTCTGTGTAGCTGACCATAACTCTACTGGAAATGTGGCTGAGCAAATCAGAGTAGAGTCATCAGCATATTGGATACAGCTGACTTTTGGGATGACAGTATAAAGGTCGTTAATGAAGATGGAGAACAGCAAGGGCCCTAGTATAGAGCCTTGTGGTACTCCGAGGGTGTTGGGTAGAAGGTTAGAGAGTTTGTCCTGCCAGAGGACAGCCTGCTGTCAACCATTCAGGTAGGATTGAAACCATTGGAGGGCTCCAGTATCTAGACAGAATGTTTGCAGGGTGTGGATTAAAAGTTGGTGATCAACCATATCGAATGCCTTGGAAAGATCCAAAAAGAGGGCTGAGGATATATAATTATTGTTGCGATTATGGTTTATGGTGTTAGTAAAGGCTAGGAGGGCTGAAGTAGTGCTGTGATGAGGACGGAAGCCATGCTGAGTGTCTGCCATAAGGCGATTTTGGATTAGGTGGTGCATGAATTGTCTATGAATACATTTTTCCATAATCTTTGCAAGTGGAGAGAGTATAGCTATTGGCCTATAATTGGAGAATTCAGTAGAGCTGCCTCCTTTGTGAAATGGGATTACATAGGATATTTTCCAGATGGTGGGAATTTTAGCTTCTACTATGGTTCGATTGATTAGTATTGAGACTGGGTAAGCAATAGCATCAGCTGATTTTTGTAGGTACTCGGCAGGGAGTTGATCAGCAGAAAGTGTAGTGGGTTTTAATTTTTTGATCAAGGTACGGATAAGTGAAGTGGCGACTGGTTGGAAGCTGAACGCAAGTAGGTTTCTAGGGGTGCTACTTTCAGGACCAGGGAGCTAGGAGGTAGTTGGCTAGCTAGGGCTTGAATTGTCTCAGTAAAGAATTGGTTAAAACTATCAGAAACATCTTCAGGGGTTTTATCAATAGTAGCAGCAGGGATTGGGGTTGAAGTTTGTCCAGGATGTGGTAGATTATTTAAACCTGCCCAAAACTTCTGAGGGTTATTTTGATTTACTGTCTGTAAATTACAGTAGTATTGTTTTTTGTCTTGTAAATTGATTTTTTGGCTTCGTTCCTGGATTGCCTGTATTTAATGTGATCTTGAGGGTCTTTAGAAGAACGCCATAAAGCCCATGCTTTGTTTCTAAGGGTAATTTTGAGTTTAGACTCTATAGAAAGCCATGGTGCAGTTTTTGCCTTGGTTCTCTTTGAACGAACAGGTGCATGCAAATCAAGGATCTCAAGGAATTTGTTGTTAAAGTATGCTACTGCTTCCTCTAAGGGGAGGTGTTTTAGAATAGACCAATTACATGAGTTTAGTTCTTGTTGGAATTTGGCAGGGTCAAAGCTTTTATTGTTTCTAACCTTTCTGAGTAAGGGTTGTTGGGAATTAATGGTTTTGTGCTTAGTTACATATGTGAGAAGGTGATCGCTTAGGCCATTAAGGAAGGGTAACAGAGGTGTACAGTTGGGGGTGACTGTTTGAGTACCCAGTCAAGTATACTTTCTTTTTGGTTGGGTTTACCTATCCTGGTAGGGGTGGATATGATTTGTGTAAATGCATGCAGGTTAATATGGGTGGTTGGGGATTCTAAGGAACAGGTGCCCCAGTCTATGTTAAAGTCTCCAAGTAGTAGGGTTTCTTGGGGGTAGTGACATGATAACCAGTGCAGGATATCTTCAAATGTAGATATATTCTTACCTGGGGGAATGTACATACAGATGATATTAATGTTTTATATGTGGGGTTGTTAAATTTAGAGAAATAAAAAAATATTTTTTTGTATGTAGATTACTATATTTTATATGGGTTAGTCTATGATATTAGTCTATGATAGTTTGTGTTGGATTCTCATGGCTAGAGTCTTGTGGGCTAGGTGTAGTAGATTGGCCTGGGTGTAGGAGTTTGTTGATGCTGGACCAGAATTTTTGTGGGTTCCTTTGGTTAGTTTGTTGTAGTTGGATGTAAAAGTTTTGTTTATCTAATAGTATATCTTTTTTAGTAGTATTTCTAAGTTATCTAAAGGTTTGGTGGTCTGTAAAATTCCTGGTAGTGTGCCATTTTGCCCAAGATTTGTTTCCAAGGAGAATTTTCTGTTTAGTAGCTATGGTGAGCCAAGGGGCAGTTTTAGCTTTATTTCTAATAGAGCATACCGGGGCATGTTGGTCAAGGATGGCTAAGAATTTGGAATTAAAGTAGTCAACTGCTTTATCTAGAGGGAATATTTTAGTGGTGACCAATTGCAGTGTTTGAGTTCTAGTTGGAAAAGTTCAGGGTTGAAGAATTTTTTAGTCTGAATTGTCCGATAGGTATTTGGGTTAGGTATGCTAGTTTTGTGTCTGATGATATATGTAAATGAGTGGATGCTCAGATCATCAGGGAGGGTTCCTGCTTTGTATGTGAGATGTGGAGAGTTTGTAAGGATCCAATCTAATGTGCTTTCCTTGTTGTTGGTTTTATTAATTCTTGTAGTGGAGGTGATGACTTGTGAGAAGCCATAAAGATTAATATGGGTGGTGGGATTGAGGGGTACTACAAGACTTCCAATCAATGTTAAAGTCTCCAAGTACTATAGTTTCTTGTGGAAGATTGAGTGATAGCCAGGTATTAATGTTATTTCCAGGGGGAAGGTAGATGCAAGCAGTGTTAATGGATTTTAATTTGTTGATTTGAAGTTTGGTGACAAGGATTTCAGCATTATTAAATATAGGTAGATTTATGCTTGAATTGGTAACTTGTAGATTGTTTTTATAAAGGACTGCTACACCCCCTCCCTTTTTGTTAATACGGTCTAATCTAAGGATATTGTAGGCAGGTGGGGTGACTTCATTGTCATTAATGGAGGGTTTTAGCCATGTTTCAGATAAACATAGGATGTCAAATTGGTAGAATTCTAATAGGGCATGAAGATGGGCAATCTTGTTTTTAATGCTTCAAATGTTAAGATGTGCTATAGAAAGGGAGTTTGGAGGTTTATTAGGAGTATGTGTATTAGTTATGTAAGAGTGGCTTGGTACAGTGTTGGGAATATTGTTTGGGCCGGGGTTAGGATGAATGTCTCCATCTAGAAGGGCTAGGTAGAATGTTTTATATGTGGGGTTGTTAAATTTAGAGAAATAAAAAATTGTTTTTCTTGTATGTAGATTACTATATTTTATATGGGTTAGTCTATGATATTTGGCTTGCAGGTAGCAGGGACTAGTTGTGGTGTTATAGCTGTGTTGGTAGATAGCTAGTAGTGGTGTGGAAGTGAGTTTAGAGGGGAATAGAAGGTTTGGGTGTAATGGTTGTTCATAGGAGGTTAATATGTAGGTAATTATTTGAGGAGGTAGGAGAGAGACAAAGGCTATGTGTTTTAATTGATTAAGGTAGGAAACTTTGACCATGATCTTTGTATCAGATGTTAAATAGATAGGGGTGTGTAGTAGTAGCAGCTGGTAAGTTGAAACTGTAACGATAGGGAGGATATATGATAAGGTTAGGAGAGGTAAGTATGTAAATCGGGTGGGGAGTGGTAATAAGGTGTGGTAGTTGATTGGTACAGAGAAGATGGGGGTGTGGTTAGCGAAAATAAGTGTAGGACCCCTGGGGCTGTGTGGTAATTGGGGGCAGGGAGGGGAGCGGAGTGAGCCCGTAGGGCGAACGGAGCGGGTAGAGACAGTTGAGTGAGACAGTCAAGGTGAACAATCAGTGGAATTCTGATTGTGGAATACTGCCTGCAGGCGTAAGTAGGTTTGAGATCTGTATATAAAGATTAAGAAGTAGTATATGAGTATGTAAAGGTGGAAGGTGGGAAATTGGAGCAGAGCAGGTTATAGGTAGGGTCAATAGTAAGAATGCTAAAAATCAGTTTTAAAAAGAGGAAAGCTTTTCAAAGAATGGGGGGCTACAAGAAGGAATAGATAAGAGGGTGCCACCTAGTGGGCAATCAGGTTAATAGCAGAGGTAAAAAAAAATGGGGAGGGCTAGACTAGGGCTAGAAAGACAATCTATTTGAATAGGATAAGAAGCTAAAAATATAAGGACGACTATCCTTAGACTACAGGATATAGGGGGGGTGGTATGGCTACTGGGTGATCAGGCTGAGAGGTTTACAATTAACAACAACAAGGATTAAGCAGTTTAATGATTTAGCTATAAAGCCAGTATTAAGAATAACACATACTCTCTTATTCCTTTTCTTGGGAGAGCACAGGGTTACTCTTATGAGGTGTTGTTACAGCTGGATGGTTGGGATGGGTCCTTAGTTCCCTGGTAGTTAATAGTCTCCTAGTGGAGGGTAGGCAAGCTGGAGAGGTGAAAGCAGATATGTAACAAAACAGGAGCAGGAGAGAAAGGAAGAGTAGAAAAAGAGAGACAAAAAAACATTAGTTGGCACATGGCAAAATTGTTAGGCAAAATACTTAATAAATCACTTAGAAGCAATCAATTCATTTCACTGGATTTAGAAAAGATAAGATAGCATCTTGCTACAATCAATTATCATCCAATATTTCACAATTGCCATGGAAAAAATTAAGCACTGGTACAGGCAATAATGTTTTGGTACCGCTCTGTGTGAAGAGCAGTTAAAAGCAGACCATTAAATACGACAGACCAAAAACAAACAGCTGCAATGTAGAATATAAAGTACACACTTTGTTGCTAATACAAGTAAAATGATTTTGAACAAAGGCTCATGTAAAACATTACTTCAGTAAATTCACATTTAGTCTGTAAATAGCATGAGAAGAACAAATAAATCAGTGCGGCTTATTTTAGCTATCATCTAGGTTGAGATAGCAATGAGTAGTTAATCACATAAGCAGTCGCTTGCTGAAGCCCTGTGATGATATTTGCCGAGTGTTCGAGGCAAACACTTCCTAAAAATATGTGAAAAAAGGGCACTAAAGACCTATTTCTTCAGTGTCGATTTACTGTTAAGTGGAGTTGAGATACGTAGTCTGCTTAAAGTAGATTTAGTGAGGCATAGGTAGGATAAGGATTTATCCAGAAGAGTGGGCAAATGCTATGCGCAAGTGTTAAACTAAAAGAATGGAAAAGAAGAAAGTCAACCTTACTCTTTAACTGCTCTTTGCGTTAGGAGTGCGACTATAATTTTATATAGATTAAGATAGGTACATAAACTATGCTGTCGTTTATGCAGGGTTAGGCTTCTGCTTCCCTTCTGGTTAACCACAAATTAACAGGAGTGCATTTAATGTGTTATTTCTGTAGTTAAATGGAAGCAGATTGACTGAGATCTATGCCTGCTTTATTGTAGAGTAAGACTACCCCCTGCTTCACCGCAAATTAACAGAAGCGCATTGTGTGTTTCTCTAATGATAAAAGTGAAAGCAGACTAAAAGTATTGCTATGCTGGCTGTGATATAGAATAAGACTTCCCCTTAGTTCATCACGTGGTAACAGAAGCGCATTTAATGCGTTTACACTAGTGGTGAATGGGGGCAGATTGGTTATAGGAAAGCCAGTTTAAAGTTGAGTGTGACTACCCTCTAGTTCACCGCATATTAACAGTAGCATTATGAATGCATTTTACTGGTGAAAAGTAGAGGGAGGTATAGAAAATAGCCGTCGGCTCAAGTGGATAATATATCTACCACCTGGAGTACCGCGTGTTAATAGTAGTACATATAATGCGTTTTGTTTGAGATCACGGTTAAAAGGGTAAAACGCCACTACCTTTAAGTGGCGATGGCCAAGATAGCTACGAATTTGATAAGTTTAATATCGAGTGAAAAACTCCCGCCACTATTTACAAATCCGAGTGAGGGAGAACAGGCGATTAAAAACCTTGCTATTATCTAAGTAGAGATCCACACACTCAAAGTTTTGCAGGCACTTTGTAAGGCTTAGACAATCATTCAATAGTATCCTTTAGCGGACAAATTTCCAAGGCTAGATGTTTAATTAAAACATGAAAAACCAAACATCAAATTACATTTGACTACCTTTATTCGTTTTCCACAACATAGCTTTGATCACCAACTTTATTAATTACAACTATTCATGCTATAATTGATTCTAAATACAGCATAACATCCTTGTAATGTTAGTCAGAGCAGCGTACCTACTCATCCTGCCCCAGTAAGCAGCATCCATACCTCTACTCACTTAATTTACTTATGAAGCAGCATCCCATCTCACTTCATACACCATTCATTGTAATGTTAATCAGGGCAGCGTACCTATTCACCCTGCCCAACAAGCAGGGTCCATACCTCTGCTCACTTACTTTACTTATGAAGCAGCGTCCCAACTCACTTCGTACACCATCCATTGAATTACCTTCCACCAATAAGCACCATCCTTACATCAGCTTGCTTATCTATTCAGCAAGCTTCCTACAACTACTCATTTCCTCTCCCCAGATCCTTGAAATGAACATCCAGACATCAGAGGGAGAACAGAAGAGGGCAAGCCTATCCCTCTTCTCCGCCAACCAGCCTGACCACGCTGTTCCCCCTCCCTTCTACCCAAAATGTTCAATCCAATTCCCATAAAGGGAAGGGTCAGGTCAAAACATCATTTGGTGTACCCATCATCTGTAAAGCACCTTAGAATTCTGTCATAAACCCTTTTGCCATGCCCTCACTGAAACACACCCTAATGCAAATAAATAAAGTAGGATTACCGTGACCCCATTGTAACACCGGAACATCCACACCAAGAAAACACATACCTTTTTAGCCCACTGCCTTCAAAGCTGAAATCATGGCTCAACCTGAATGTATTGACAGCCTATAACCACAACAAAACCACAAACTATAATCCCTTGAACTCAAGACGGCAACCAGACAAACAACTAGAAGCAAGTCTCACACCCAAGACCCTGTTAACCGTAGCATATCACCTTAGCCCACCCACTACCCAGTTCTATATCAAAATTCCAAGAAAGCAAGGATAGAACTTCACTGGCTTGCAGGAGCTGTATGGCTATAGCCTAATAAGTTCCTGCTCTCCTATGAACATTGTGACTCTATGCATCCTGTGGGACCCCCACACTTCCCATAAACCAACCCCAACAGTTTTCCCCTTTTGTACCCTTTACCTACTTCTTCCTTACCTGCCCCGTATACCAGTGCAATAATCAGCTCCCACTAATTAAACACAGAGCTCAAACATGCCTTACTAAGATGATTACTCAGACTTTCCTTGTACCCCATTCATGTGACAACACTTTCCAAATCCCCTTTTCAAGCCACCGCATGATGCCTTCTGCACTCCAGTAATCTGAAAGAAAGAAACAATGATAAATATTATGTGCACACATACCAGGATTACTTAACATGGAGGCACAGACCGGGACCCCTGTCACCCCATCAAACCTTTACCTATGGCCAATGGCCATGCTCCCTTTACTATCGAATGCAAAGGCCCAAAAGCAGGGACAACTTCCAACATTAATCTAACATACTAACGGTTAATAGAACAAATTGTACAACTCATTAACCCTGATATCAAATTCAAAATGCCTGTCCTTCTCTGACTAGCAGTGTAAAATCCTCTACCAAACTCAACAACTGTGAACTCCACTTACTTCCATCAGTAACTGTTGCCCACTTGCATTCCCCTTGTGTAACCTTCTCACTCGCCACTGCTTCCATCATCTGCAAATTTATTGTATCGCCACAACTGGTACTCGCCACACCACCATCTGCAAAGAAAAGGACAACATTAAACTCTAAGAGTAACGAGCAGGCTCCACGTTATACCTACCTATTCCAAATTACAGTTCCAAGACCCCATCTGCAAGAAAGAAAAAGACATGTAAAACATCCAAAATACGTCACACATTCATAGGCATCTTCAAGGACAACCTGTCCTGCCAACCCAGAATAAATATACCACCGCCACTCCCATCTATGACAAAACAGCCATAACTGAAGCTTTTTTTTTTTTTTTTTCTTTTCTTTCCTTGGTCCTGTTCAAAGGAACCTTGATTGAATGGGAGATGTGACATTCACCCAAGGAATCACGGGAAGCTAATACTATGAAAGAAAAAGTGCTTCGCCCAAATGACAACGGCTCCATCTAAAACCACATCCACAATGGGAACCTTCCTTTCCACCAAATGTACCAAGCACTACCCTTATAGCTTATAAATTGCTAACACAACAGGATTTGCTTTAGCATACCCCCTCTTTCAAAGTCTGAAACTCAAATGTAGTTAACTGCCCAGTGCCTAACTTGCAGCCTTCCATTTCCAAAATGAGAAACAAGCATTTGAATTGTGGGGTCAATAGGAAAAATTAAATAACCCATATTAACGGCTTACTAACAACTCCAGCTAAGAAGGTCATAGGATAGTTAAAATTCACTAGTTTTACTTCTAACAAGGATCTCTTAATGAATTAATAAAAGCCGCACCAATCCCAAAGGTTTCTCATTTGTATCGTTGCTCCTACCCATCACACCTGCAACTTGCATATTCCCCCAATACTACCACCACCTTCAAAGCAATCAAATAGTAACATCTTGCAAAGAAATTGCCCTCATGTATATGCCCCTCAGTACAATGCTAAACAATCTACAACTGATAGATAAGCTGCCATTACATGAGAAACCTCTTAACTTCTGAATCCTTCAACATTTTTCCTATAACCAGTTCTTAGTAACCTTCTGCCATGATACATCTCCACTGCACTCAGTACCGCCAAATGAAGCCTAATCAATATAGTGACTTACCTAACTCCAGTCTGTGCAAATATATACCTAGCTACTAAACTGACCAATTACTCACAAAGCCATCCCATCCACAAATGTGGCAAATGAAAACAAAGCTGAATTATAAGCACTTCCTGCAGAGGTGCCCAATACATCTGAATCCACTAGCCTGGTACAGTATGCCAATCTCCCACACTTTCCTTTGAACATTTGTAGGTAATCTGTCTTTCCCAGAACAACATCCTGAAACTTGGAGACAACACAGCTACTAATAAATAAGACATGCCCATTTCTTTGTTACATATACAATTTTAATACACCCGCACAGCAGTGCGAGCAGATAGTCTTTCTGACCACCCATGTTTAAGTTAATAAAACCTGCAAGCAAAGTAGAAATCTTACTTAATGTTATAACCACCAAGAGAGGAGGTTTCTACTGTCAGGGAAAGAAACAAATAGTCATCTTCATCCCAACTGTCGATGTCTGTGTGTAATTGTGTGTTCGCATGTGAGTGAAATACCCTAGTTCGCTGGCAGGTAAGCTAATTTAACCAGGCTCAAACCCCATACCTTAGTTAACGGAGACAGGAACCCGAACTGTCTATACCAACTACCTATTTTCAAGAAAATATGAGTTTCAAAAGAAGTGTGACCTTCAAGGGAATAGAAGTTTACTGCCACTCTTGCTAAATCTGCTTTAAATGTGCAACTCTTTGTTTACCAAATGGTTGACTGTGTTTGCACTGCCACTAGAGAATTTGAAAAGCCGGACACCCGCAAACTTCGCAAAACTACCCTTCCCTGCAGAACAAATGGCTTTAGTATAGTTGTTTTTTTTTTTTTTATTAATATATACACCTCTGCTGACTGCCAGAAAAGTAAACGAGCTGCCAATAGTAAAGGGCCTCAAACCTCGGATGCTGCTCCCAGAAAACTGCCAGAACAGATCTTGCATTAGTGTGAATTCTACGCGTGGCGGGAGTCCAAAATTGGCCAACCTGGCAACTCAGCCTATTCGTGATGACAAAATGATTGTACTTGTTTATGTGCACTCTTTGCTTTGATAGCATAATTTCATTGTAACATTCTTAACTTCTCATATGTCATATGATCCAATGGTACCTTAAGCAGCAGCTATAGCACCCTTTACTGATTGACTAACTCTTAGTTGTAAGGTATACACTCTTCCTTTCAAATGTGTAATCTCCTTGGTTGCAGCCACCTTACCTTTAAGCACCACTATTTCATTTTATTTATTTATTTATTTTTTTACTGTACAAGTATGGAGTATGTTCCCAAAGGTTTTAAAATGTTGTCCCTCTAAATGAAATCCTTGGTCTCGTTCCCAGTCCTATAGCTGTCAACACTAACTTGAAATATATGGAACCGGACTTAACTGACTCGTACAACCAAATGACACAACTGCTGAAGATAGCAGCAAGACGACTGAGGTCAGTAAAAGTACCCAGACTTGAAAACAAAACAGTTCCACCACCTTGGCCAAAAAGGGGTTCACTGACTTTTTTAAATAACGTGAATTGTCAGGCTAATCTGCAACTGCGCCAAACCTCTACTGCTAAAATGTACCTCCAGAACCTTTACTATTTGTATATATGTATATGAGAATAATATTTAAGTAATATATAATATTATTATGGCCACCTTTACCAGAAACACCTCTGGAAAGCTCAGCCTCGTAATGGGAGATATCAGTCTGCCACACATGCCCTTGCTGACACCATAAATTCAAGCCCACGAAAAACTCCTTTTGGCTTAGGTGGAAACACCCTGTCAGCAATTCACCCAACAAGGACATTAACAAGCCCCCAAGTACCGCACCCTTTGCCTCCGATGCCTCAACTTAGCCAGCAGCCTTTTGATGAGCTTTTTACTTTCCTCTGAAATTCAACGAATAAATTATTGACATCAGAAACTTTTTCATTGTTCAAAGCATTTATAAACTATACTGCAACATTTACTAACAGATCGCTCAGCAGATTCCATGTTACTATCCCAAAGCAAAGAACATTTAACACATTTACGACATATTCCAATAAATAATGGCAATTCTGTTAATCAAGGCAACTAACGAAAAGGTACATCGCCCATTATCTTTCCTAGCGAACTGCCACCACACCACTTCCCTATTCAAGAGTATATCAGTTTAAAGCACTGCTTTTGATTAACAAACAAGCAATCAAAGCAAGACAGCAGTAAACCAACTCAGTCCTAAACCAGAACCACATCCACAGCACTTTGCACACACTCAGATCTGCACATCCAGGATACGACCTACCACAGCAAAATCCACCAAGCGCCCTAAGCACCACGAGTCCTCCCAGACCAACCCAATTACCACCAACCAACAAGCGAGCAACAAATTAAAGGTCACCCGGGGCAGCAGAATGAACCCAGACAAAGCAAAATGCAGCTCACTCCCTGCAAAACCTCATGAACCGCGCCACAATAATGAAACAATGACCAACAACAAAGCCAAAGTGACTCAAGATCTGCACATTCAGGACACAGCCTGCCACAGCAAAAGCCAACCAAAAACACTCCAAGGAAAAATATAGCTTTAAAGAAAAAAAAACACATATCACCTTTAACCATCATACCTATGACTATACCCTATACCCTAGGCACTCACCTCCTCATGCCTACCACCAAACGAAGGCCTAACTGACCAAAGAACACACTGGTCGTCAGGACATGAACCTGCAGTATAGCAAGTTCACGCCAAAATGTGATTCCTTAACCCAGCTACTAGACTAAACCTCTTAAGCCCCTCCCTATCATTATCTCATTTCCTCCCCACCATCCCTGCCTCCACTTAACCCTTTCATCTCCCCAACCCACTTAACTTCCCTTAATATTAACCTACCCCCCCCCGAAGAAGATGTCCCAGGACTGCTTAGTTTGTTGCCAAACTGCATTTGAGAAACATTCGGTTCCACTAAAAAAACTAAATCTCAAACACCTTAGTAATTTAGGAATAGCAATACAGCTTGCCTAATCCGTCTTCTCTCTTTCTGGAACTGAGAAAGTCTCAACCATTGAAATTGCAATAACATCTAAGAATAGCGTACTACACAAGATCAGAAACTTAGAAACCATGCAAATATTTTGGGGTGGCATTTAACAGAGCATTGTTTAGTAAAAGCAAAAACAAAGTTTTAGGGATATAGTATAATACCTTTACTTTTCTGAAAACAATATCTATAAATAACTTCCTTTCCAGTTGTTTGTGCTCCCACCGTATAAACTTACTTTTTTCTGACAGCAATTTTTTTTCTTTTGCTAACTTTCTATTTTCATACTTTGTTTTGCAGACACCTTACTGTTTATGGACATCTGCTGGGTTAAAGACCTTGTGTTTCTAAAGTATAGCCAAACAGTCTACTTATGCTGTGCTGACAAGGTCAAACAAGGCTGAAAAATGCATGTCCACAGCTAGTGGGATTTTGCCCTATTGTCCTGAATGTATCCACAAAAACTTGAAAAGAAAAAGTAAAAAGTCATGGATATTCATAAGCTATATAGCAGAAACACTTGGGGGTCCTTAAGACTGGTAATTTGCATATATCCCATAAGCCTCTATTACAGAAGGTTTAAGGTATTCACACAGTGAAAACTCTAGCTTGGCTAGGTTTTCTTGCAGCTTTTAGTAAATAGTTTGTGTGACCTTTTCACTCTTTGATTTCGCCTTTGTTCCTTTGAATATTCATAGATGTCCTTCCTTATCACTGCTGTAGTATCCTTGTCCTTTACAAATGGATTATCCTACAATGTATAGTTGAATGTCCAGCCAGCATACCAACCTTTGCTCCTTTCAGATTCTGTACATCAGATTTGTGACCTTCATCCAAGGTGACATACAAGTGTCTAATCCTGAAAACATCTTTGCTGCCAGTCCAAATGCTACCTTTGAATTCAGTATGCACGTTGTTTGCCACATTAGTTCTCAAGATAAGTACCCTGTTGGGATCTCTTCCTTCCTATTGTTTTCTTTCTTAAATTACCTATTTACATCCAGGAAAGGAGAAGTGCCAGATTCCCCATAAGCAGAGACGCAAGAAGTGCCTTTTTGTTTCAGTGCTATGCATGACCATATTCAGCCATCTGTCATCCCTTTCTATTTATCTAGAGAAATGTATTTAGCTTAAGGTCCGTAAGGCCTCTGAATCTGCCCAGACTGATGTTCAGCCAGCACTTAAGAGAAAAGCTAAAAAGGTGAGCATTGAAGTCTTTGCTGGATGTCTCCATTGGTTGGATGAAGAACCCAGATACCATCTTGTGCTGGTGTCAGTTCCTTCTGTCACAATCCAGATGGAGGACAACACAGGACTGCCTACCCACATGAGGCTGTGCCTAGATCTGCTACAGATTATATCCAAGATACCTAGGGGGAATTCTCTAAATTGTTAGAGGGATGGTCCCTGGTACACTCATTGACTGTAGGCAGGGGTCTGAGACCCCTGGATTTGTTAGGGCTGATGTTCCCTTGAAAAAGAAGCAGAAGGACAGACATTTTGTGGCACCTGTGGTTAAGGATCCCCACAAAGAATGGCAGGATTTTACTCATGGGTTTTCCAATAATGTTATGGCTTTAAAGCACCCCTCTCCCCAGAACTGTTTCTGCCTCTGTTCCCCGGTCCTCTAATCCTAAACATTGTATAGACTGTAATTCCTCTGTGAAAGAGATGGTCTTGGACTCTGGTGATGAGTTATTGGCTTACTCTTCTCAGATCTATTCCACTGGGGCCTAAGGAAGAAGCCACCCTTTCTCTTAATTATTCCATGGAGGAATTGCCCTTTGGGGAAACTGTAGTACATATAATGGAACATTTTAAATGAAATTGTTCCCAGGTTGCTGAAATCCAGTAGCAGTACTATTTACATGCAGGCCATCTACAGTCTCTCCAGTGTTGAATGCTCTTTTGAACACCTTTTCTTTGGCTTCTCTAGCCCTGGACTGCCATAATCCTGCTCCAAGGCAACCGGACAGGTTCTATAAAGTTGCTGAGGCCCAGAAGTTTTTGTATAAATGTCTTTCCTGTAACCCTGCTGTGATTTCCCTGGCCTCTGATAAACTAAGTTATTTTATCTTCTGACCAGGACAGTCATGCTTGTTTGTTTCTTTTGGCTTTTCCCCGTTAGGGGTCGCCACAGCGTAACTCCGGTCCACTAATGATTGGCAGTAGATTTTGATGTGCTGGCTTGCCGGGCCTAACACACAACATTCAACGAAGGAACGCCCATTCACACATGTCGCCACACAGAAGACGCTCTAACTGAGAATTGAACGGGCAACGTCTAACTGTGAGGCGACAACGCTACCGCAGCACCACCACCGCTGTACCAGGACAATCATGCTATGGATAGATATACTTGTGCTACCTTGGCCTGACCCCTTTGATTATGTGCTGCCTGCTCTTTCTCATCTTGGGGACATTCTAACTGATATGCCTGATTCTGAGGGTAAGACAACTTAATTTCCATTTTGATTTGTGCTTCTTAGGTAAATCATCACTCTCTCAAGTGCAGTTATGATGCTAGAGATGCTTCCTCTATGGTGACTGCATCACAGTCTGTGATGAGGTGGTATTCCTGGTTACACTTACACGCTCTGCCTGTAGATATTAAGACTAAATTGCTGGATTCTCCATTGGACAACCAGAATCTTTTTGGCTCTGCTGCTACTGAGATTAAGACCCTACAAGACAATGGGAAAGTCATGCAGGATCTGAAGCACATCTTCCTGTCTCCTGTATGTAAGTTCCAGAGAAATTACCCCCAAGGTGTCTTTTGTGTGAAAACAGCCAGGGCAGCCTCCCAGGGGCAAGTGCTCTTCCAAGAGGGTTTTATTTGGCTAGCCTTCCAATGGTTCTAAGGGTCAAAACTTTTCTTTCTCTGACAAATGTGCTTCCATTTGACATTTACCCACTTCCACCCCTTGGCCAGATTCCTCTTTCCCTCAGGTTAACTTTGTCCTTTCCTGTCTGGCAAAAATGATCACAGACTCTTCGGTACTTTCCATTATCCAAAACAAGTTATTTTATGGTTTGGCAGTCCCTTTCAAACTTTACAGGCCTTCTCTAACATCTTCCTTGTCAGCTCTCTCATTTTCCTTTGGTTCCCTGGACCAAAAGTAATCATTCAGCCAGTCCCTACTTCTCAGCTAAGTAATAGATTTTATTCCAGGATGCTCCTGGTTCCCAGGAAGGAGGGGTCTTGGAGCCCTATTGTGGATCTCTCCTTTCTCAACACATTTCTTAAATCTTCCTTCCTTCAAGATGCTGTCTCTCCAGTCTCTTGTTCTGTCTGCTGCTTTCTCAAGATTTACTGGTGCCTCTGGATTTAAAAGATGCTTACTGTTATATTCCCCATTCACCCTCTCTTCAGGAAATAGTTTCCCTGTTTCCTCCTCACATTACCAGTTCTCTTCTTTGCATTTTGGTCTTTCTGTAGCCCTTGAGGGTTTTTACCAAATGTCTGGCCTTAGTGGTAGCCTTCTTTAGACTTCTAATGCTTCTCCACAGTGTGGGGTTCACCTTAAACCATAGAGTTTGTGCTAACCCCGTCTGAAGACCAAGTTTTTCTGGGTTTTATGATTCAGACCTTGCCAATGATGGTCTTGCTTCCTCTCAAAGTCCTTTCCTAAACAGTCTATTATCTCTTTTTTTCCTCTGTCTGTACTTCCTGCGTGTACATTTCTTTTGAGGTTTGGGGTTCATGGCATCCACCATTCCTATGATTGCTTTTGCCAGACTCCACATGTGAAGCTCAAGTTTCAGTGGTGGATTCTTCAGATTTTTCTGAATCTAGGCCTACTTTTCCAGATTCCTCTTTCCACTCAGTATCTCTACACAGATGCTTCAGATAAGGGTTGGGGAGCTTTCTTCAACAACATTAAGGTCCTGGGTGTTTGATGATCTCCTCAGCTGGCAGACCATATCAACATCAAGAAGATGACAACCCTGATTTTGGGTCTCCAGGCTTTTCAATCCCTTTGGGTCTCAGGCTCTCTGAATTTTTTCAGATGATGTAACCCCAGTTATGTGGTGCATCAACAAGCATGGGGGAACAAAATCTTACCTTCTTTGCAGGCTGGCTTTCCAGGCTTGAGATTTTTTCATCCACCATCAATTGATCCTACAGGAGGTTTTACATCCCGTCAGAGCACATTCTAGTGGCAGGCAATCTGGGAAGGTCTATGGCAGGTCTCTATGGGGAGGTGCTCTTGAACATTAAACATCAGTGGTATACTCAGCAAGTAGATCATTTTGCCTTCCCCAGTTCTGTTTGAGTGCCAAGTCCTCTGGCTTGGAAAGTGACTGCCATACCATTCTCTTAGAAGGAGATGTTTCTGCATGCCTACTACCCTCCCTGTTTCCAAACGTCCTGCACGGGATCATGTGGGACAGGCCCAAAATATTGCTGGTGTCTCCCTTTTGGCCCAGACAGCACTAATCCCCCCCCCTTCTATTTCATCTGGCCAGGGGCAATCACCACACACCAACTCGCAGGATGGATTTTCTCACACAGGACAAGGGATCGTTCATTCATAATCATTTATTCACCCTCCATTTGACATTTTGGTTGATTTAATTTTAGACACCAATTTTCTGAGGACATGCTTCATGTTTTCCAGGAGGCCAGAAAGGAAAATACTACTAGAAAATCCTATTTGACTAAATGGGGAAAAAAACTTTCTATTTGTCTCAAACATGACCTGGACCCTTTTTTGTTGGTGTTCCTATGGTCCTTTCTTAGTTGTGTGAGTTGCTCCCTTCTGGCCTGTGTTATTCATCTGTTAAAGCTCATTTGTCAGCCACTTCTGCTTGTCTGCCTCTGACTCCACCACTGAATTCCAGATCTCTCGCCTATTCTTCCTTCTCAGGACCTTAATTTTGTTTTTGAGAAAATTGACTCAGTCTTATTTTGAACCTGCACTTTCTTCTTCCTTGCTACTCTGTACTTGGAAGACTGTACTTTTACAAGCTTTTAGTTCTGTCAAGAGGGTTGCTGGACTTCAGGCATTCATGTCAGTTCTTCCTTTGTTTTTTTCACAAGGACAAGGCTACCTCTTAATACCAGTCCTTTTATGCCCATGGCTAATGACTTGTCCTTGAATCAGATCATTCATCTTCATCTTTTTCTTCACTCCACATAATGATAGTGAAAGGGTTTCTCACACTTTACATTTACATAGGCAGCCCAGATATCACCTTGACAAGACTAAAGGTATCCGGAAACCTGAGCAACTTTGTTTCTTTTCATGCCTTAGGTACATTTTGTTAATCTTGGAGCATCTTTAGTTGACCTCAGAAATGTGAATGACACTAGCTCTCTTCAGAGGAAACATTACTTTCGTTGCTGTAGTAACTCAATGATTTTTTGAATGTGTGAATGTTCCCTTGGAATGCCTCACCTATGCAGGAGGCCACTGCGTTATGAAAATAATTTCTTCATTAAGGAGGTTAGGGAGCTAAGAAGTTTAATCAACATATTTGTTAGAGTTGCTGTGTAAAACAAACCCATAGTAGCTTTATGTTAAAAAGTGTCACTTCATAGGATAAAGGAAATGTATATAGCAGGTAGTCCAACAAGGATTTTCAGTTTTCCTGTTCAGGAGAAATAGTAGGCAAAGGCTTAACACAGGATTTCCTTCTGGCCAGTTCCCAACAAGTGCATGTTGTATGTGAGGAATCTTAAATCTAGAGTCAACTCCCTAGCCAAACAGTGACTTGCAGAAACATGTGCATTTGCTGTGTTTGATACAGTAAGCCCTGCCTCATGCTTGCTGCCAATCAAAGATAGAGTTGTAGCCAGACACAAAATACAAAACAACCAGAGTTTTCCCCCAGAATGACACCATATTTGAATTGCCCCTCCTTCCTTGCCCAAAACACAGAATCTGAAGTCTCCTTTTCCAGGTTCCTCCATTTAGCAGCAGCTCAAAGATAGGATTGCCAAAACTTTAAAGAGAAAATCCAGGAATATAGATATCTGAGCACCAAATTTTGTAATTTTGCATTGTAAAAAAATGTGTTTTAGAGCAGTTTTGTGACAGTTTTCGAGTGTATAAAACTGTCACATAACTGCTGCAAAATATGTATTTCTATCAAATTATTTAAGATTTTTGCTTATTGGATTGGATATCAGGTAGTCTAGAAACAACAAACAATAAGCCTAAAGTAAAATCCACTACAGCCAATGAACAGATCCAAACAGATCAAGGAAAGAGTGGCCTAACAGCAAGTTGAGACAGACAATTAACCACTTAATACTTTAATTTCGACTAGCCTAGTATTATAGTTGTATCTAGAATTCAAACAACAGTACAAGCAGCAAACATCACAAAGAATTCCACATATTGTAGCAAGACACTAGCAGGACTGGTTTGCTGCAGTGAAGAGTGAAAAAATAGTAATGGCAGTAAGTACAAAAAACGCTAACAACTATGCATGCAGGGAACCGCAGACAGAACTACAGGTGAAAAAATAATACTAGGCCTGATAGCGTTGGGTAAGACTTGGTCTCTTTCTTTGGTATGGTTTCACTCAAAGTCATCGGGCGCTTTCTCCAATAATATTTCTCACTGCTACCTGCTGGTAACAGCAGCTTGTTATCATGCAAGACCAATTCATAAAACTTACTGCAGGTCATGTTGTAATTCAGGAAGTTCAGGAAGTGTAGTTTGGCTTTCACCAAAGCAACAGGGGGTCTATTAGTTCCGAACTCCACTTGATGTTCATCCATGAGAAAACTCTTTCTGGAAAGGCATTGCTCCTGGGTAATAATGCAGCCAAAACAATGTTAAAGATGTTAACTGGAAATGCTTCAGTGGTAGGGGCCGCACTGAAAAACTTCTAAAGTTTATCATGTGGTGATGGCAGAGTCAAATCAGCAACAATGTGTGTCAAACTTTCTTTAACCATGCAAAATTCATCGTACAATGTGTCCAAGTCAACTTCCTGCAATAAGCCCATGTCACCTCATGCAGTTTGTACATGTTTAAATTCTTGTGGTTTGCTGAGCGACAAGTGACATAGTGAAAAAGTGATACTGTCTTCCGAGACTGAAAAATTAAGCCACATGTTCAGGTACGTCAAACCCTTTTCGAAAGCAGTGCAAAAAATGTCCATGATAGATGCCTGGAATGGCTACATATCTTCATTTTCAAGAACAGCATGTGTTTTTGATTCAAAAACTCACCTACTATGTGTGATTCCATTTTTGTTCTCAAGTCTTGCATTACTGGAAACAGCTCAATGAACGTAAAATCTTCCCACTCCACTTTCTGAACAGATAATTCAAAAGAACTGTAGATATTTTGCACAAAGCATAAGTAAGCTTTCTTGATGTTGGTCTTCACCAGTTCATGATCATGTGTATCTTCTATGCCCAGATTTGCACAAACTCTCTTAGGGAATTCACTGCCTAGAGAAACAAAATACGAAATGATCGCTGGCCAATATTCCAATAACCCATTGGCAGGGAGAACAAAAGACAGCCATGTGGTTGGTACATGTCTCAACAGTTCCTGGTACTCCAAGTCCATGAATTCAAAAACCTTTTGCAGGTCGATTCTGCAGTTCACTAATACACTGAAGTGACTATAAATGCGTATCACCTTTGTTTCAGCATTACAGTCCAATTCATCACATGTGAATTGTGTGTGTTGCAGTTAGTTTTGATGATTTTGTCATTTCTTGTCAGCAACTCTGTGAAGACTGACTGCTTGTGCCCATAATTGACACTGGTATCGGCTGAATACAATGATGTGTGCGCAATGTCAAGACCGTTGTCGGCCAGGACCTGAAATATCATGTTCACTACAGAAGTAGAATGTTCATCATTGATTCAAAGTCAAGAAGTTTTTTGTTAAAGCCAGTTTCCTCAGTAAAATATTGGACACATATGGGAAGCATCTTGCAATTCTTCAAATTTGATACATCTGCTGACACGCAATCTCGATGTGCTGTTAGTCAAGTCCATAATGATTGACTCAACTGAGCTAGGACACTGGGCACCAGCATCTCTGCCTTAGTGTGGCCACAGGTCATCTTCTTGCAAATATCTGCACTGGATACAACTGGTAATTGAGCTTAGCACCACAGTCTGCAATATTGTAATAAATGTGATTGCACACAGTGTGATAGATCCTCACCAACTCTGCTGCCATTGCCTGTTTAGCAACTCCAGTTAACGATGCTGCTCTCTTGAATAAAAACTGTCAGTGGCAGCCAATTTCTTGGAACAATGTGTTTTTATGCGAGTCTGCGAATTGCTGAGAAGTTAACAAGTTGCTTTTTCCACCATACACCACCAATATGCTCTTTGTACAAACCCTGCAGTGAGCAGAGGATACGTCCTGGACTGCCTCACATCATGCAAAATCAGTTTACTATTTGTGATGAAGCCATGACAGTCTCTTTAGCTTTCTCAGCCTTTACCTTCTTGGATGGTGTGGCCATGCAATCCTGGTCTGAATCACTGTCCATGCTTGCAGTGTCTTTGCTCGTAGCCATTAAGAATACAACACTCAATGAAATACGCTCAGTATCATGAAAATGAATGAATAAGACTAAAAATGTAAACAGCAGAAATGGAAACAGAAGTTTTAATGTAGTTATTTGACAAAAACAAAAACTGCATAATTTAAGTACAACCAATCAAAACATGAATTACCAGTATTTACAGCATGTTTTGAACGGGCAGCATAGGTCTCAACCTCTTAAGGGGCCAATGTGGAATATAGACCCTAGCAATATGTCACAATAATTAAAATGTGGAAGACCCTATTTTTGCACTGCGCGAAAATGTCCCAGTTCTGTGTGGTATTGCTGAAATGGTCTTTCTGCCAGAATTGAACACTTCACAGATTTTGCATCAATTTATACTCCCTAAATAAGTACAAACCTCTCTACTTGGACATCACTGAGACTGCACTACAATTACTGACTGCAATGCAAATAAGTTACTAGAACATATTTTTATCAACCTTCATTTGCTGCATAATGAGTATGACACTCTAGAATGGCATTGCTGATTATTCATATTAATGAACCTGTATCCAAGTCAAAATTAAAACCATAGTCCACAACAGTCATCAATTTAAATTTGTTGTGCAGTAATCAGCATAAAAATCAATTCTGTTTTACAATAAGCAGCCAGTTCGCACACAGTCAGATTACCCAGTCTGACTTTTTCGTTAATCAAGTGTCAATAAATAAAATAAATTATATCTGCAGAAACAATTCATACATTGCAATCTCTAACACAGAAATACTTCTGCTTTGTAGAAAATAACTAAATTACATTAATCAACTATTTAAACAGCATGTATCAGTTTTTCCTACCCCTCCACATCATCTCCTTTATCAACTAAACTTGTAAAGTTTTCAGTTACACAAATGACTGGTCTGGAGGCAACCTACCCAGTCAGAAGTTCCCAGCAATCAGATGTCAATAATTAAGTAAAATAATAAATATGTAAATACTAAATGACTTTACTAAGTCAATAACAAATGAGCCCTACTCCTATCTTGACAGTAAGAGCCATGAATGTACCTCTGCCTAATTAAGTGAGGAAAGCAGCTCTAGCTCTCCACCTTCCATCTCCAAAATGTGGAACGTTTACTAACAGCTTGCCAACAACTTCAACTAGGAAACTTGCAGGACGGTTAAAATATATCACTTTATCGTTATAAAAAGTAATTTTGATCATACCTCACAAATGTCCATGATTTGCTCTGTCAAAAAAAAAAAAAAAAAAAAAAAAAAAACCTCTAACTTAACACTAACTGTGTGACAGGCCCCATCAATGCAAAACAACATCAGAAATACAAACAACATCAGAAAATCAAATATTCAATTATTTCAGACGTTTTCAGCAAGTGTTAACATTTAATAGCTCACCTTTCTTATTCACTATTTTGCAATTATCTTCTCATCATACCTTTCAACTGTACAGGTTTTCACAGAATGTCCAGATTTTTGCCTCATATTTTTGGTGTGACAAACATTTGGATTTAAGACTCCATATCCTTCAGAAAATTCAGGCTAATGCAAAACTTATTATTCTATCAACTTGCTAAGTTTGTAAGTGCAATATTTAAAATCTGTCCCTATTTGTCCTCCCATTATTTTAGCTTTTGGCCAGATTTTTTTGCTCTAAGAGGTTGAGAGGTATGCTTGTCATAAAGGTGCCAGTCGTTGTCAGTCATCACTTTAGCTCCACAAGTCCACAACCAACCCCCTGTGCTGTAGAGAAGACAGGCAGGATAATGAATAAAAAAAATCCAAATGCAACAACAAAGCCACCAAGATTATCCAGGAAATGGTTTCCCATAATACTATTTTCAAAGGTTTTGTAGTGGCTCAAAAACTGCAGTAGCATGCCATTGAATTACTTCAGTGTGTGACCACATTGGCTCACTTTGTGTTAGAAGTTATCATATATGCTCATATACCACAATGCAAATTGCCTGTAATTGCTGTATATGAGCCAATCAAAAAACATAAAATGGAACCACCACTGTTCATTGTGGAGCAGCCGAAAAGTGACTCTCTCCTATGTAAACGAGGAGCATTCTTCACAGTCCGGAGCTCTTGAGTGGTAAGATCGGCAATGCAGCAAGTGAACTATTCCCAGTGCTGGTAATAAAATTTAAAACTCAGTTGACACTCTTGCTGAACCTCAGATCTGGGACTTTTTACATCCTGGACAGGCACTGCACAGGACACAAGACTGAAAAACAGGGCTGTCTTGGAAAATCCAGGATGGTTGGCAACCCTACTCTGAGAGGATAGTGCAAGCCAGACTTACAGAATGGGGGGATTAGGCAAGGAATTAGCTCAAAATGTCACTTGGACCCCCCCCCCTGAAAATAATCACAAAAGGAATAATCTGCATAAGAATCAGAAAATGTTGGTTAATTATGTGACTCTGAAAAAAAAAGAAATAATGCAAGTATGGGTTATGTAAAGAGACAAACCAGAGAAAGACAGCAAAACAGAGTAGAGTTTGCTATGAAACCTCAGACAGGGAAGTCATCTGAGAAGCAGGATAACTCGGCTTTGGCAGTATTTTTTGATGCTGACAGATGTGGCAAAAATAACATGAAACTCGAACTACTGAGTCTGCTGAATAATGTGGTTATGATGATAAATGGGAGCTAAAGGGCCAGGAAGAAGAATGGCGTAGGGTTTTCTATGTCATTGTAGACATATGGACTTTTAGGATGCAGTGATCAGGCTGTCAGAAAAGGAGATCTGTTCTTACTTTTCAGTCTAGTGCACAGGTGTACATGTTCAAACTGAGTGACAAAGGTGATAGACTACCTGTAAACTAAAACAATTGTCTAGGAGGACAACAGCTTTCAGATGCATTTGTCGGATAACAGCACATGGAGATTATTTTAAGGGAGATTTGTGCAGCTCATACTGAAATGCAAATTACTTATGATGAACGTGGTGACAAAACACACAAACTACATGTGGTACCTAACCTTTGCATCCAGTGTTTGCAAGATATTTGAGTGCACCAAGAAAAATGTCCTGAGCATGCTAAAACTAATATATCCAGAATTTGAGAGAGAGATTAAAATTGTTTTATTTATTTTACATTTGTTGATAGGGTTCGTCTGACTGAGCTAAGTAGCCCTTTTTCAGTGGAGGCCCGGGGAGAAAGGCTCCATATGTTCTACAGATTATCATTACAAAAATAAGTAAACAATCAATAACTGGTTTACAGAAAATATTGAAAGCAACATATTCATGAAAAACAAAGATTTACTATAGTAAACTAATCATTATGTCTGTCAGATTTAGAATCCTACATCATTCAGAAGGACTAACAATAGTTTTGTCACCAGATGTAAAATCTTGCATTTTGCAGATAAGAATGTATGTAATGTGCCTAGGATAGAGAAATTAATGAGAGACAAGGTCTAGAAAGTTACATAGGTTGGGAGCATATAGAGGTGTGCAATTAGGGTTGATAAGCTGGGGTGGGTACAGAGGCAGGTCCATTGGCTTAACAGGTATTCTTTGGTGGCTAGCTTGAATTGACTAAGCTGCTTGAGTGACCTGATCTTTAGTGGGAGTTGTTCCAGGCTTTGAAAGAATTACGGCTATAGAGAACACGTCCTTTCTTAGTTTTAGGTTTGTGGATTTGTGTCAGATCTAGGTTAGAGCTCCGGAGGGATATAGCAGGTAAATAGTGGGAGATAACAGATGATAGGTTAGGACAGTAAGAAGGCTGATAAAGGATAGAGTGGATGATCTGGAGTCGAGGGATAAGAAGCTGGTGAAGTAGTTCTAGCCAGTTAAGGTGTTTGAGTGAGAAACAGTGATGTGACTTGTAAGTTTGATGGGCTGCAAATTTGGCTATCATAAGATTCAAGTTTGGCAAGGAGTGTGGAGTTGAGGCAAGTAAGAATATGAGAGCCATATAACAGACTGGGTAGGAGGTAGGCATAAGAAAGAGTTACTTTAGCTTCACTGGTGAGAAACTTTTTGTTATAGTAGAGGAGCCCTAGTTTCTGATGAGTTTTCTTGATACAGTTAATGTGTAGATCGAATTTAAGTTGGTCGTCAATGATGACACCAAGGAGTTTAGTGTTAGTTTCCACCTTGGTGTGTGTGTTATTGTGGGACAGGATTGTGAAAGTGGATTTAATGTGGTTGTAGTTTTTAAGAAGAAAAAGCAGTAGCTTAGTTTTTTGGGGGTTAAGGATAAGCTGGTTATCAGAGAGCCAGTTTTCTACTGAGTTGAAGGAAGTCTATGTCGTAGAGATGAGTTCAGAGGGAGAGTCAGCAATAGTGATGACAGTAGAGTTGTCAGCGTATTGGGTCAGTGATGGCTGAGGACAAGACAAATAAAGAAGATTAGTGAAGATGTTGAAAAGTAGTGGACCAAGGATGGAACCCTGAGAGACACCCAATTTAACTGGGAGAGGAGTGCAGATTGCCACTTCACTGCTTGAAATCTGTCAGTGAGGTAGCTGGAAAACCATGCAACAGTAGCAGGGGAGAAGTTAAGGTTGGTTAGTTTGTGCAGAAGGAGAGGGTGAGAGATGGTGTTGAAAGCCTTAGAGAGATTTAAGAATAGGCACGAGACATGTTTGTTGCCATCTGACAAGGGGATACAGTATTAAGGAATGATAGTAGAGCAGTAGTAATAGTAGTAGTACTATGCTTTGGTCTAAAGCCATATTGAGTAGGTGTGAGCAAATTTTCAGAGAGTAGGTAGTGCGTAACCTATGTATGCATTTTTCTAGAACTTTAGGGAGAGGAGAGAGGATGTCAACTGGTCTAAAATTAGTGACGTCTGAGGAGTTACCTCCTTTATGTATTGGTAGAGTGAAGAATTGTTCCATATGGAAGGGACTTTGGACTCTGAAATGGAGCAGTTGACTAAGATAGATACAGGGAGAGCAAGAGAAGCAGCAGCTAACTGATGGAAAAGATAAGGAATGTTGTTGGTAGAAGCTGAGCAAGGTTTGAGTTTAGACAGTAGGGATTTGATGTAGCTAGTGGGTACAGGTTTGAGGGAAAAAAATTTGATGAGACTATAGTGGGATTTGATACAGAGTAGTTTGAAATATTATTAAAGGTAGATGAGTTGGCACTGGGGTTAAATAGTTTGGATATAAAGTCAATGAAATATGTGTTGAAGGTGGAGGCAGTATCTTTGGGAGTCTTATCAGGACAAGGATTGGGGGAG
Organism: Protopterus annectens; assembly: GCF_019279795.1. Taxonomy (NCBI): domain Eukaryota; kingdom Metazoa; phylum Chordata; order Ceratodontiformes; family Protopteridae; genus Protopterus; species Protopterus annectens. The sequence goes on along the minus strand of NC_056741.1, from coordinate 1,711,681,340 downwards.
CAGGGACCACCAGGATGTAGTATGTGGTTTAATGAGTTCCAAAAGTTTGGGGGGTTAGATTTCAAGTCTGAGGGTAGATTATAGTAGAAGTCTCTTATCTTTATTAATACACTTTTTGGTCTGATTTCTAAGTTCTTTGTATTTTAGCAAGTCTGCAGGGAGCTTTGTTTTGGTCCATGTTTTCCATGCTCTGTCTCTGTTTTTCATTAGGATGAGGGTGGAATTTAATAGCCATGGAGATGTATTACATTTAATACGGACTGTGCAAAGTGGGCCACGTGAGTCAAGAATAATGAGAAAGGTGGAGTTGAAAGAGAGGGCAGCATCGTCAAGGGGGAGTTGGGTAAGGAAATTCCAGTTAACTTTAGAAAGAAGAGATTTAAAGGTGTCTGGGTGGAAGTTAGTAAGCTTGCGGCATGTGATAAATCTATGCTGTTTAGTAAAGTGAGGGATATATCCAAGTACTTGTATTAAATGTATGGGCTACAGAATATGAAAATTGTACAAACTGTGCAAGGAAGAAAGAGAAGACATATCAGCATTTGAAATTGTCACAAACAGTTGCCTAAGAGGCTGTATATTTACACAACTGCATATTTGAGAATTGTATTCACTACAGTATGGGCTGCCACCTTTTTAGAGTGCCAAGAGTGGGATGTTTCTCACTTGTACACTGGAGATGGCATAAAAGTTAAGGTGTTCACAAACACTAAAGGGCAGGGTTTGATTCTTACCTTAGAAAGGGAAATTGGCTAGGATTAAAATGGCCCACAAGGGCACTAGCCTAGTATTTACCTATGAACCTATAATACATGGATTTTTACAAGATGTTCCATACATCAGGTTACTATAAGGAACCTTCTTGTTTAAGACTTATTATTGAAGAATGTCATTTATTTGCATTCTTTCAAATTATATCAAATTAGTGTAATTATAATAAAATTATTTGTATAATCAGGAAATGTTTAGAAAATATTTTTTCTAAAATGTTAGGATGCTTGGCATTGTTTTCATGAAGCATCACCCATTAATTTGTTCTTTTCTGTAAAAAAAATAAATAAATACAAATTTATCAAGTAGTAACTTACCAAGCAGGGACAGAATCATCTTGAATTTAACTCCAAACCAATACTAAGAACAAAGAGAAGACGTGAACTGGCTTGAATAAAGGAACCAAACAAGACGTGTCTTATCACTGGCATATTTAAAAAGAGGGATGGCAGATTATAGAAAAATAAAACACTTGGAGGTAGATGTTCTAATGTAACACTGAGCATTTTCATTCCCTTGTGAAGATGATGTAAGTGTGTGGAGTTTTCAGGTGCTAAAAGGTTGTGAACCCTATCCTACTTGATGACTTCCTTAGTGGGAGGTAGATGTCTTCCTTGAGATGTTTTTTTCCCTAGAAAATTGGTTCTGTGCAATGTAATTATCACCTGAATAATGGGTTTTAGCATGTCCAGGTTAATGAGGTGTTTGTAGGAGAGCTCAGGAGTGGGGCAGAGATGCATCCACAACTCATTTCCAATGCCCACTATATTGAAATGTTTTGTGTCTTCACCTGTGGCTGGCTACAAGAATTACTGCATCTACGCTATTTTGAAATCCAAAGCTGATTTAAGTATGTATTTCTTGCTCTGTTTCTGTGATATTTAACAATCCTGTGCTGCTCTTAGGTTATAGTTTCTGAATAGCATTCTGATGTTTTGTGAACATATCTCAGGGTTTATTTCCATGGTTTCTTTACTTGTTTTTACTTCTGTTCTGATTCAGTCTCCATTTTTTTGTCCTACCCTCCCACCCAATTGTTGTCGTGTTCGTAAACGTAGGTGTCTTGTGAGCTGCCCACCTCTACTATAAATTTGATATTGGACACTCCTCCCAGACCCATTGCAACAGCTCATTCTATTGTGTACAGTTAGATCATTTGGGTAGGCCCACCCCTTAGTTTCTTAACCTTAATTTATATTCTGTTACCTCCCTTCTTACTTAACTAGAGGAAAAAAAGATTCAGCTGCTTTTACTGTTTTTGCATCTCTTCCTACTATATTATTTTTTCTTGCTTTTATTGCTTGTTCTTAGTGTTCAGTTGCATTTATTCTGCTGCATTTATTACTGCTTGTTAGTAGCCTGATTAAATTATAATTGTACTCTGTATCTTAGTTTTGGCTAAAGGACTTGGGCTTCAGGCCAGTTATTTTACATAAAGAATGTTTATGGTCTGCATTCTTGTGAGAGAAGAGCGTAGCCTCTGCTCTTCTGAGCTGGGAATTGCTGGGTGATGGCCTAGTATGCCTGTTGTTCTAAGTATCTTTGTTCTGATTTTAGCACTTGGGTTCCAAACCAGTTATTTTGCAATAGGAAGATTTGTGGTCTACACTCTTGTAGCAGAAGAGTATAGCCTAAACCCTTCTAAGCTGGGAATTGCAGGTTGAAGACTCATTGTGTCTGTTGTGCTGAAAGTGTCCTAGTTTTAGTTTATGCACTTGGCCTCCAAGCCAGCTACTTTACATTGGAAGGGTTGTGGTCTAGACTCTTGTGCAGGAGAATGTGGCCTACACCCTTGGAAGATGGGAATTGCAGGTGAATGCTTATTGTGCTTGTTGTTCTAAGTGTCTTTATTCTGGTGTACAAACAGGAAATGATTGACTTCAATAATTGTCTTAGCTTCTGGTGTCATTTCTAAGGGGAACCACTATCTGTCAGCCTGGGATGACATGATCAACAGACCACAATGCTTTGCCAGAGATGGTCTTCATCTGTCATCCCTGGGATTTTGGCTACTGGCTAAGGCTGTTGCCACCCCGATAGTGCCGTTTTTAGGCAGTGTCTCAAGGACAAAAGTCCCAATGTATAAACTCCATCTAAAAACAACCTCAAGGTTATGCTGCTAAATGCTAGGAGTCTCAACATAAAACTGCACTTACTGGAAGCAGTCCTCACCTTGGAAGATGCAGACATCTGTGCAGTCATGCAGACCTGGTTCAAGGCTGTGGAGAGCATCCCAGCCATACTGGGTTACACTTCCTTCCACACATTCAGATCTCAAACTGAGGGTATGAAAACTAAAGGAGGCAGTGTATCAATATTCATTAAAGATAAATACACCTCCAGATTGGTAAAACGGTATGATTCCCTGGAGGCACTTCAGGTGTAATTAATGGTTGGTAGGACACCTATTCAAGTTATTTCCAGCTACAGGACACCCACTCTGCCTATTTAGATCTACTTAAGTCTATCAAGATACATCCAAACACTGTGATTTTGAGTGACTTTAACTACTCATCCATTGACTGCGTAAATTATTCGTGCTCAAACTCACTTGCCCAAAGATTCCTTGACTTTAACTCCAGTGCCCTGGACCAGCTTGTTGACACCCCCACAACATCCTGGATCTAGTGCTTACTGGTATGGTGGACTACTGCAGCACCCCCACTGTGAGGTCATCCCTGCTGAGGTCTAACCAGAAATCAGTCTCATTCAAAGTAACCATCACACCTTGACCCCCCCCCCCCCCAGTAGCAACCAAACTAAAAAAACTTCTCCAAAGCGGAATATACCCTTTTACGAGATGGTATAAATAGCTTCACTATACCTCCTACCTCAGATGGAACTGGCAACTATGCCGAGCTCCACACCATTGTTTTATATGAACACCTGTATACCTGTATTGACTCAGCTGTACCCGATATGACCAAAACAAGCTCCTTAAGGAAGGGCAAACCTGCCTGGTAGACAGCTGCCATTAACAGGCTTTACAATAAGAGGAAGAAACTTCTAAGAGTAAGAGGGAGCGAGCCCTCCTAAACTGAAAACACACCTTCCTCAGCTTAAACAAGCAAATAAGACTTCTTGTGAAGTCCTCTAAAGCAAACTATGAGTCCAAATTAGCTTCCTCTACAAAGGACAACCACAAGGCATTCTATAGTTACATCCATAACTTAAAAGTAAAGGCCCAGATTTGTGCAGAACTGTTTGTTAATGATGCCACATAAACTGAGCCTGTGGACATAGCTAACCTGTTGTTCGACAGGTTCCTCACAAAGAAAATTCAAGGTCTTCAGCATCTGTCCTATGGCAATCTTCTAAAATCACAGTCACTTTATTCTGTTTCATACAGACTACTCTCTGACCCTGCTTTATTGGAAATTGTGCATATGCATAAGTCAAATGGTACATGGGTTGCTTTCTCTAATACCTGGTATGTGACATTAATAAAATCTGCTTGGAGGGACAGATTTGTCTCCCAGAGGTTCCCACACCTTTGGAGCAGTTTCCCACTTCATGTTAGAGTACCTCTTTGGTCCTCTTCAAATGCAGTGTAATATTTACCTGAAAGAAGCTGAAAGAATAACATATGGTGAGACACCCCCAAGTTAATTATAGCACCCCAATTGCTGCATCTGGGGGGTGGTTGTAAATCTCTATGATGTAGGAATTTAACTTGGTGTCATTCTGATCAGTTTTCTTCAAGGGAATTCAATTTGATGAATGGAAGATTGACAATGAATACAACCACCAACAAACTCACTCTGAATATTGTATGTGTGTAAGTATATATATATATATATATATATATATGTGGGTGTGTGTGTGTATGCCCATCATATATTTGAATGGAACATTACCGACAGAGTAAGTTGTGAAAGGAGTGCTACAACAATTCAAATAATCGAATACAAAAGTTCCAAACTGCAAAACCATGCCCCCTTTTTGACCCATATTAGCACTTGTTTTTCAGTGTAGAGTGGTTGGAAATGTCGACTTCTTTCTTTTTGTGAGATTTTGACCCATCGGTGTTACGGGATTCGCTTAAAGGTGTTGCTGATTTGCAGTGCTGAGCACTGTGCACTCAACATTTTGATGGTAAACCGTATGTTTGTGTGTGTGTGTGTGCATATGTATATATATATATATATATATATATATATATATATATATATATATATATAGATAGGGAAAAGCTGATATTTGAGTTCACGTGGATCTAGCGGACGGTTGCTCAGCATGAATAAAAATGTTACCATTGAGGTAGAGGTTTTCTTTGTCCACTATTAATCAGGTTATAGAGCCCTTTCTATGTCTTAGTAAGCTGAATACACATGCACAAGGATTCTGCAATGTCAGAATAATGAACCCATATATTGGCAGAGTAAATAGTGCTGAGTTTTGTAAGCCTGTGAACAGAGTCATAAATTATGATGAACTCTATCTAGATCTTGTGAAAAATCAAAACACTCAACTCATTCCCTAATAGAAGAAATTAATCTGTTTCTCAAATTTGGATGCAAGAAATGAAGTAGCTTTTACTAGATTAGGTGCCAGATGAGTAGAACAATGTTACTTAAACCATTAGCAATTCATAGGTTAGTGGCAAGGGACCTAATTATTTCTAATGCAAACAGCATACAAGGTTTTGGGTACAGTTTAAATGTGGAAAAGAAAAAATAAATAAATAACTTGATTTAAGAACAATCAATTAAATTTCTGCATCTTGGGTCTTGTCCATAGTGCTTATGTTCAAGTTAAAAGGCTCTGATAGGCTTTGACATACTGTCATGGAATCATCAGAGTTTTGAATTTTAATAGCCAGCAAATTCAGCAAATTACATTTTGATCAGTTTGCAAGGGACAACTTTCCTTGGCAGGATAGACTTGACAGAATTTATTGCAGAAAAGGTGAGAGCTAGTGTCAGAAAAGCCAAAAGAAAAGTTATTCATCAGAGAAATCTTTGCATGAATATTAAATAATGTCTTTTGGTTTGCCTAATTCTTCTTCTGTTGTATAAGATTATAATAAAACAAAAATTAGTTGACACTGACCAGAATGTGTCACACTTTCAATGATTGTGCTTTTCAAGTATCATATAGAAAGGAATGCCTTTAGTGATATGTGAAGGCTGCCAGCCTAGCTAGATAGAATATAATCCATATCCTCATAAAATGTAAGAAAACTGTGTTAAATGTTGAACTTCAAAAATGTAACCACAGTGCACTCTGCTGGATTAAAGCTGATAAGTCAAGCATTGTATGACTGACCTCAAGGCTTAGAGACATAATGTCTGGACTGAGGAATTCCTTCTATTGTTTTGAGACCAGAGTTAATTGCTAGATTTTACATATATAATGTCTTTGATTGCTGTAGTTTCCTGGCCAGGTGCAAGCTTACTAAGAAAACTAAGAAATGTAAATTTAGAGTTTCTCTTAGCCTGGGAACCAGATAAGTGTCAAGAATGATGTAATCTAAAATGAGTCAGCAGTGATGTATTATTTTAAGACTTTCTCAGAGAGAGAGAATCAGAGCATTTTGGATTTTGTCTGAAGAACATCACTCACCAGTACTCTGCCTTTGCTCTATATGTACGTTTATTTAGAGCTGTGATTACTCTTAGAGTTAGAAAGAAGTTTAGTCAAATTTAGTCTAGCTGTTTTCTATATTTGTCAGACTATTCTACAGTATTATTTTAAGCTCTTTTCCTGTGATTTCTGAACTCTTGACTAGCATTGTGTTGAATTGAGAAGATTTGTCTTGTGTTATTAAATATTTTTAAATCTTTCAACTATGGCTGTTTTGTGTAGAGATAATTTAAGCTCTAGACTTCATTGCATGTATATAGTGATACTGTACAAAGTCACTCCAAATAAGCCTTGCTGTTCGTCCACTTACTATTTGGGTAATAATATTGCACAGTATAATCGGCCACCCTTTGGTAAGGGCCTTATTGGTAGCTGATATTAGTGGTTGGTGGCAGCTGATGCTACCTTATAGAGTGTCAGAAAGGGGCGTAGCTGGAGAACCTATGTCAGCCTACCCCAGGAGTGTCTTTGTGTTTGTATATAACTCATATCTTAGTGTGTGTGTGTGTGAGCTATTTGGGCAGGGACACAAAGTACTGGTTGGACAGAGAGGGTGCTGGATGTGTTAGCTTGACCACTAGGCTGAGATCTGGACCCTATAGCTGTGCCAGTGGGGAGTCTTATTGGGGGTCTGGAGAGAAAGGGAGAAACCAGCCCCAGACTGACTGATCTCTGTGTGATCTTAAGGGAAATTGTGCTTTACTGTGTGTGTACTTGTTATCGCCCCAATGTTTACACCCCTCACTGGTGCTAGAGGTAAAGATTGAGGCTCCTGGATTACTGGGTCTGTGCAAGGACGTCGCACCTTTCTCAAAACGTCATAGTAAAATCCAAAAGACTGCCCTCATTGTGAAAACTGAGAAATGTGAAATGGCATTCCAGAAGTGATTTTTATATTATAGGGTAAAGGTAACGGTTTCTTAAGTATAGGTGGAGCATTTAGCACACACACACAGACACCACAGTTGTTGACACAAACCTAGGATTGACTGGCCGTAGTACATCCTAGAACCTTTGCTGGAAATATTAGCACCCTGATATATAGCATTTGTTTATTTTAATGAAGGTTGTTAACTAGAAAAAAAAACACGAACAAGGAGATTTTGCAGTAGGGCACTCTACCAGTCAGTATTTTTGTTGAATCAATAAATAGAAATAATAAAATGTTTGGTGTATTTTATCTGGCCTACTGGTAAAAGAATGTCAAAATGAATAAACTCTGCTCTGTGAATGTGCCTTTATTTTACTAAAGGAATTTTTGTTTTATCAACCTGCATTAGGCAGCGTAGACAACAGAATACTGGTTGTAATACAAAAACATGCTTCTTATGTGAGTAGTGGGTAAGGTAGAAAAGCATATTTATCTGTATGAGAAAATGTTTCTTAATGAGCAAAATTGCTAAATGGGAGAATGGCTTCTTTTGGTTGACGTTAGCACTAAAATAAGGGGTGCGTGTCTGTCTGTGTGTGTGTGTGTGTGTGTGTGTGTGTAGATATATTAGAAAGAGCATACAATAACTTTTAGACTTCAGATATCTTTGGGTGTTTATCATGCATTGCATAAGAATGCCAAGAAACTATTATACTTATGAATAGTACAGTGAGATAATTTTATGAAATTTTATGAAGACAATGTTCTCATGGTTAAAATTAGCCTCTTAAAGATTTCCAGTTCCTGATTTAACAATATATGTGTGGTATACAATTAGTGACTTGCACAATAAATGAAGCAAGTATTCAGCCTGAAATATTGCTAATGTCCTAAAATTTTCATTACTCTTGATACATGATTATAAAACCAACACTGCCAAGCAGACTTCTCAACTGTCCCTCTTTTGTAGGGACACCCCTGATGTTTCTCATTTTTTTTCCATTCCTCATAAAATTGGAAATCATTTTGAGAATTTTCTAATATAATAGTGCCATTATTTAAAATGTATCCTAATGTGTGGGGCCTTTTCCGTAGTTAATTTTTACTTTGTTCCAAATTATGTTGGTAAAAGTTGAAAGCTTTGCTGTCAAGTACCACAAGGTTCTCCTCAAAAATGTTTGTTTAAAAATATTAGAATGTTAAACCCTTAATATGAAGTATTATAGATTTGTCCTAACAAATGAAACTGATAAGAATGCTTAATAGTTTTAAATTTATTAAATCAGTTGTTTCAATAGCATTTATAGGTTCATAGGTTCATTTGTTTCAGCTTTCTACAAACACAAATATGTAAAATCCAGACAACATACCTGCTACTCAATGTATAATTTCTCCCGCGTTGACTTAATTGCTAATTTGATCACTTTTTTAATGTTTTCTAAAAATTTGCATAGCTTTTCCTGGTTCTTTGAACAGCTAAACATTACTATACTCTTCAAATCTTTTCTGACATTACAACTAAATAATCTTTGTACCACACATGATATACAGTGCTCATGCAGAGGATACTATAAGTATATCAAATAGTCTTTTTCTCTCACACCAGCAGTCATTTAGAATCTTGATTGCCACTGGTCCCATTGGCCTAAAATTTCCATCTTGTATTTTAAATCTGTATTTTCCCTATTTACTTCCTACCATTCAATCTTTTAACACTCATAGATATAACTTACTTTTACTTACACTCAAGCTCTTGTAAGTCATAGTGGAAAATGTTTCTTTTATAATTTACTCACTCATCAGACATTCGTTATCAACTTCCTTAGGTAAAGAACAGTATTTCTTTACACACTTTTTCCAGTCTATACTTTCTTGGCTCCCCGTGTGAATCCATCTTGCTAATATTGGACTATCAGTGTTTTCTCATTAGATATCTGAAATTATTTTCTTAAATACACTTTAGGAAATGAATCTGGGAACAGCAGAGATTTCCTTAATTCCTTTTGTATGCATCTTAATAAATTTGTATCTGTTACTTGACCACAATTCTACTGTAAACATGACCAGTCAGTATAGGTTACTGATTTTGCAAACAAATTCACTGGCATTCACCTCCAGTATAGCATCTCTTGTGAATCTGTTGTGCGTAATGCATTACTACATTTTTTTAAATGTCACATCCTGCCATGGCTCTCATGCAAAAATAATTCCTAAATTGGTCATACACTTTAGTTATTTGAGTCCCATTTATTATTACAATCATAGCTGCAGTAAAATATATCAGAGCACAAAGAATGATCCATGTTACAAAGACCAGCAATATCAACAAAATACATAGGAATAGAGAACTTTGAAAAATAGACTTCCCATTCCAAAATACTGAATGCTTTTTCCACACAGCTTGCTAAATTTGTAAAAAATTATGCCGCCTTAGACTGAAAATGGTCATTACAAGTTGATCATAGGAACCTTGAATGGAGAACTCCAAACATTTAATCAGTTGTGTATTAATAATGTAAATATCACTTTTAAACGTGTTTGCTTCCTAATTTATATGAATATGGTGTGCCCTAATATACATACTAACTCTGAATGACAAGTTTTCAGTTGTTTTTGTATTTAGATTGATCTTTTGATTAGTAGAATAGAATTTGGTTAAACCAAATAAGGAAACTAATATAATGACATTTTCATTATTCAGACTGAAGTTTAAGATCTCTGGAATTGCTTCTTGCCAAGTCAAGTTATCTTGGGTAATATTATATCATTTCAGTTTACCATTTATGAATTTCTAAATTCTCTGATCTTAGGAGAAAATCCAAAATATATTCAAACTGTTTGCTTCTTCTGCCTCACAAAATCTACTCTTATGAGAAAATGTGATGAATATATAACTTTCATAAAGGGGGTTGGGATATGTATTGAGATAAGTATAACATAATTTAGTAAATGGAAGTAATTCAATGAATAAATGCAAAATTTTCTAAAAAGAGTGCCCTAGATTTTAGAATACAAATGATATTGCCAGGTTTAAGCCTTATAATTAAAATATACATCTTAGAAATTTAATTAATTCAAAGCTTTTTAAAATGTTAATGCTGTACATACTTTTATTGAAATAATTGAAAAAATTGACTCTGTAGTAATGTTAGAGTAATAAATAACATTAAGGATTTACCTTATTTGCCTTCAGTCAGGAATAACACTTCAGGAAGTGCAAACAGAAATTTTATTTTTACAGCGCTGGGAGACTATCTTCATAAAGATACATAAACCAGTCTCAATGAACAAAGGAATCTGTATCTTTTATGCATTTGTTTATCACTCAGCCATGCAAGGTTTTTAAATTGACAGTAGTTGTAGCAAATCAATGACTTTAGAAATGTTCTCATTCTTGGTGATTCTCGCCTTGGACTTCACATGAACACATTCTTTTACATGACCCACTTGCTCTAAGGATTTTGTTTTCTGACCTTGGACATTTCATTTATCAGCAAACTTCCCAAACAACAACTCACTCTTAGCCTGGAGGAATCAGGATAACAAATTCCTTTTACACTAATAACATGCTTCTTCCTTCAACGCTTACCTTTCTCTGTTGCGCATTAAAAAGAATGCAGTTGAAACACAGCAGTAACTTCAATTTATGAAACTTTATTTTTCCACAGTCTTGCATACAAATTTGTTTCTAACAAGCATATTATAGAATCATTAATAAAACTGAAATGAATATACATTTTAATAAGACTGATCTTGTCTCATATCAGTCTCCCCCCTTTGACACTATCAGTGTCATACAATACATGTACGTCTTCTACTACTGTGATAGAATTTTCATTATCTGGTATGTGCAGTGGCATTTCAAGTGCAGGTGAGGTTAAACATCTTGTAATTACATCCTTCAAAATACAAAATGTTAAAATGATCAAAAATATAATAAAAAGTACAATCACAATACTTAGGACTATACTAATTCCTATGTTGCCAAAAACACTGCCCAACCATCCAAAAAGTGTCCATTGTTTTAATGTGCTGTCCAAATCCTTGGCCCTTTGCTCCATGAAATTTGCCAGTTTTTTCTGTTCATCATGATAGTCACTAATATATGAACAGCAACGACTTATGAGGGCACATGACCTGCCTTTTGCAGCAAGCATTATATCAAGTGTCAATCGATTTTGTAACCCCACAGTTTGCATTTCAGTCATTTCTCAATTTGCTATCCTGATGTGATGCAAAGTTCCATTAACTATTTCCTGAAGAATTTTAGCAAGCATGGTCATTTTGAGCATTGTCCTTTGCACTCCATATCCAGGAGTAAAGACTGAAAGTACTTGCTCTGCACAGCGGATTGCTGGCTTATTTCTCAGTCTACCTGCTGGAGCGTTTTAGAAATCTTAAAAGCAGGAGTAATGTAGCCCATAAAGCAACATCCAGACCAGTATGTAGGCAACCAGGGGTAAGCATAATCACCGTAGATGTAGTAACGGTCCTTTATCATACCCATGCCATGCCCCCAGTCATATCGTTCAAGTCCAGAGAGCCTAACACACTTTCATGCCTAGTGTCTTTACATCTGCTGGTTCCTACTGGTACAGTCCCATTTCTACCATAACGTGTCCCCATGATGTGTGGTTGCAAGTTGGAGAGGCAACCTTTGAGAAATCAGTCACATTTCACCAAGTTAGACTGATGTTACTAAGATCTTTTTCAAATGGCACCTGTGATGCAGGGATGAGAATCATCGGAATCCCTGTCTTAGAATGATGAGGTATATGCAAACACACCCAACAGTTTGTTACATTCAAGTCTGTAGCATATTGCCAAGGAAACAGCAAAAAACTGTTTTCTCTCTACCAGTTTGAGGAAACAGCAGGAAAAACAAAGCAAGGGTACCTGTTATCACCAGATTTATCATGGACTGTTACTGAAGTTGATTTCCTTCACTGGGCAGATGATTCACCTGTCAACCCTTGATCTCCCTCTGCTGGCTGGAATGATTTGTCTGGGATTCCCACATGGCAGGTTTTCTTGCAGTGAGATGAATGGATCCATGTTGGTAGTCCTGCACAGCAAACAGCAGTTCAGGCTTGTTAGCACCTGGAAAGGACCCTTCCACCTTGGACTTGTTTTTTCTCCGGAAAGTTTTGATGAAAACTCAGTCAGCCAGCTGCAGTTGATGACAAGGTTGATCAGGAGGTTGGGGGACAGCTGCTTTTGCAGCAAGATAATATTGTAAAATACAAAAAAGTTTGCAACAGTATAAAATCAAAGCATCATCTAACAAGGTTAAATCTGCATTTCCCACTGGAGGGGTAGCTGGAAGGGCCATGGGTTTCCCCATTAATATTTCATAATGACTCAACTTCCTGGTGGCATTCAGTGAGGCCCTCATGTTCATTAATGCTAAGGGGAGGGCTCGGGCCACTTTAAGTGAGTTTCAGCACAAATCTTTGAAATTTTATTGTTAAGGGTCCCATTTACCCTTTTCTACTAATCCAGATGACTGTGGATGGTTGAGATAGTGAAGACTCAACTTGGTATTAAATATTTTGCATAGCTCTTTCATTAATGAATTATTAAAATGTGTTCCCTGATCACTATTGATAGTACATGGTATACCAAAGCATGGTATGAAGTCCTACATGAGTTTCTTGACAACTGTGACTGAGTCAGCTTTAGGACATGTGTAAGCTTCCACCCATGCAGAAAACAGGGTCTATATCATATGAGCGAATCACACAAATTTTGAATGCTCATAATATCGAATGTACCAGACCTTAAAGTGCTTTTTCTGAGATTGCGGTACAGTGAACAGTAGGATATTTGCCCTTTCCTCTCTGTAGTGCTAAGTATCTCGAAGTTGTAATATATATTTAGCGGGGGGCACAGCCCCCCACAATAGGAAGTTCGAGGTCCAGTACATTCGATATTATGAGCGTTCACAATTTGTGCGATTCGCTCATATTGATATAGACCCCGGAAAACATGTACATCACCACCAAAATAAAGTTTAAGTTATGAGTCCTAGGCATCTGGATGAAGTCCAGCTGCACATTAACCAAAGGTCCCTAGGGTGGTGATAAACATGCAGTCTTGATGTTTGCATTTTTACTAACATTATACTCTTGACATAGAGCACAATTATTTACATACTGAAGTATCAAAGAGGAGACATGAGGGGCATACCAACTTCGGATAATTTGATTAAATAAAGCTGTCTTACCTGCATGATATGCCCTTACCAGGTATGGTAGCAAAGAGGCAGCCGCCACCAGTTGGCCGTCTGGATGTTGCCACAATCCATCAGTGGATTTAATGCACCTTTGAACTTTTCCCTGTGATACTACAGCTTGAAAGGCTGACAACTTTTCAAAATCAAACAGATCATTCTGTTGGAGTTTGTCATAGTTAACATCCACAGATTTTTTACAGTAATCTACTATGCTTGTTTAGCAGCTTGGTCTGCCAAATTATTGTCCTTTGTTACAATATCTATGCTCTTTCAGTGGGCACAACATTTGATTACAGACAGCCTCATAGGTAGCAAAAGTGCATTTAACTTATGTACCCTGAATTTTTAATTTGATTTCCTGAAGAGGTCAAAAACTCTGTTTCCCAAGTTGTCCAAAATCATGTACTACTCCAAAAGTATAACAGCCGTCTGTAAAAATATTGGCCACCTTGTCTTTGGCTAACTCACAAGCTTTTTGCAGAGCCACCAATTCAGCTATTTGAGCAGAATGAACACCCTCTAATCTTTGTTGCAACAGTATTGTGTCTTCGGTGTAAATGGATATCCCTGCAAATCAGTTGTCCTCTTTGATTTCTTCCACACAAGCAGTCCATGAACAGATTCATTTCAGCATTGGGTATAGGAGTGTCCTTTAAGTCCTTCCTAGGCGAAAGCAACTAGTTACATACACACAATCATGCTCTTCGCCATTCTCAGCAGTAGGCAACAGAGATGCAGGATTTAGAACGTGACAGCGGATCAGAGAAATAGATGGATCAGAAAGCAGCATAAGTTCATATTTAGTTAGATGTACAGTCAAGAGTGGTCGAGTTTTCATCTTAAGCAAAAGAGATGATACAGAGTGTGGGACAGTCACTGCAAGATTATGCCCAAGCACAAACGATTGTGCAAGATTAACTAAAATGGCAGCAGAGGCAACTGCCCTTAAACAGGGTGGAAATCCTGGGTTCATATTACGTTATCAAATTGTTAAAAGTACAAACGTCATATGGTCGAATCCATATGATCAAACTTTTAACAATTCGAAAATGTAAAAAAAAAACAAAATTACACAAAAAACAAACCTGACAGTTTTAAGCAGGGGGGCAAGCTCCCCTACACCCACCACACCCCCCGCTCTTTAAATATACCAACTCCAAGTTCACACTATAGTTCAGGAAAGGGAAATCTTCCCATTCCGCACTGCATGGAGATCTCCGTTGAAACGTTCAAACTGTTAAAAGTTCGATCATATAGGTTCAACCATATGACATTCTAACGTTTAACAATTCAACAACATATGTACCTGGAAATCCTTTTGCAACAGAATCAAGTGCTGTGCTATAATAAGCTAATAGGTGATAGCTGTACCTATGTTTCTGTGCAAGCGCGCCCTGTGCAAATCCATTTCTTTCATGACAAAATAATTTTTTCATAGTCTGGTAAACCCAAAGCTGGGGCATTATCTAAAGCTTGTTTTAAATTCTGAAATAAATTTTTCTCTTCACTTTTCCAAGGGAGAAAGCACCAGTGTATCCTGCTTTAAAAGATTTGTCAGAGGTTTAGCAATTTCTGCATAGTTAGGAATCCGCTGTCTGCAGTATCCTGTCATACCTAGGAAAGATCTAAGCTGTTGCTGAGTATTCAGATGGCAGGACCTTAGATATTTCATCAATATGAGATGGTAACACCTGTGTGCTACCATGAGATATTAAATGGCCAAGATACCGTACCTGAGGTGACCACAGTTGTAGTTTCTCTTTCGACACCTTGTGTCCCATTTCTGCAAGGATAGAAGATGCAGGGTGTCCTACTGACACTGCTGAAAGGAGTTTGATGCTACTAGTAAATCATCTACGTATTGTACTAACACAGACCCACCTGGGAATATAACATTTTCCAAATCTTTTTTTCAGAATTTGAGGAAATGGAGATTCGGTGTATCCTTGTGGTAACCGTGTCCAGGTATATTGCTGTCCCTGATAAGTAAAAGCAAACAGAAATTGACTCTTAGGGTGAATAGGTATAGAAAAGAATGCTGAACATAAATCTGTTATGGAAAAGTAATTAGCTGTAGGTGGTATGCTAATCAATATTGTTGCTGGATTTGGAACAGGAAAAGTAAGCAATACTGCATTTACAGCCCTTAAATCTTGTACATATCTATAAGTATCTTTTCCTGGCTTTTTCTCTGGGAAAATAAGAGTATTACAAGGGCTTTTAGCTGGTATGATTCCTTGCTATATCAGAGGTTTGATTCCCTGCTCTGCTTCTGGCTTTAGTGGATATTGTGGAACTCTAGGGAGAGGTTTTGATGGATCTTGTTTTACTTTTACTGGTTCTGCTGATTTCAGTATACCTACTTCATTTGCGTGTTTAGGCCATAAGTTGGCGGGTACCTGCTGTAGTAACTTTTCATCTGCCGGTATGCTTACGATAGGCTGTTCCTCAGCTTCTGCTAAAAGTAATATTTCCCCGTCTGATTCTGCCAGAACATCCAGGTACACCCCTTCTGGTGTACAGTAAATAGTACACCCCAGTTTGCACAGCAGATCTTTCCCAAGCAGATTTACTGATGCAGTAGTACTCAAAAGGAAAGAATGCCTCTCTTCCATCAGACCTAAATAAATGGGATAGGTTCTGAGACAGGATACGTAGCAGTTGCATTTGTTACTCCAACTGCCTTTACTTTATGCTTTGATACTGGTATTTGACTAGCCAAAGTAATTTTAACACTGACCTAGTGGCTCCAGTGTCCACCAGAAATGGAATTTTCCTTGAATTTACTTCCACCTTAACATACAGTCCATTTTGATCTATTGGCAGTAGAGGATTAAGATTGATTTTTGTTTTATTTCCCTGAACTAGTCAGTATGAGCCTTACTGACTCCTTCCAATGTGAGGAGGTGGTGGAGGAAAAGCTGCATTATTATAATTTGGTTGCCATTCAGTCCAAGTATCTTGGACTCCTTGCATTCACATGTGTGGGCATTCTCCTCTCCAATGTCCTGCTTCTCCACAACTGAAGCAAGACGAGTCAGACAAAGCAGGTGGGGCCCTGCCAGCTCATTGTTGCCAACCAGCTGCACTTCGTTCCCCTTGGCCAGAACTTTTACTAAATCCTCTAGCAATTCCTCTACCCCTTCCCCTGCTTCTGCCTCAACCCCTCGGGTTTTCCAGCTGCCTAATTTGTAACGTTAACAGCGTATTCTCGGTATCCTTTCTCCATTTTTCCTGATACTCTGTACAGTGATTTGCAGCACTTTTAAGTCCTTTCCCTGCCAGTCTATGAGCACTTGCTTTATTTGATTTTGCACAGGGGCTTGCAGGCCCTGCACAAAAGCTGCTGCAATAGCTGGCTTAGCTTGCTCTTTTGGGTCTGTTATTCCTGAATGTCTAGCAAATACTGTTTTAAGGTGACTCAAGTAGTCTGCAGGGGATTCCTCTTTATCTTGTTGACATGCCTGCATTTTAGACCAGTGAGTCCTAACTTGACAAACATCCATAATTTTGTTTAACAATGCTGTCCTTTTATCTATTAATGCATTCCCTGTGAGAGTAAAATCCATTATCGCAGCAATTTCCAGTAACTGTTTCCTTATTTCATCTGAAGTAACTACCGTAACCAGCTGATATAAATCTGTAAAATTAAGATTGTAGCATTCTATTGTAGTTTTTAATTCCTCCATAAACTGTAATGGATCTTCCTTAATATTTGGAAAACTTTTAGACATAGTATGCAAATCTGCAGGTGTCCAAGAATAATGAACAAGCTCTCTCTCATTAGCCCCCAGAATTTCCCTGAGAGGTGCCAAAAGATCCACCCCAGAGGCTACAATCCCTGGTTGTACCCTGTCATGTGAGCATGTGTTATGAGCTACAGGAGTATTAAATGATAATGCCCCTGTTGGAGAAGTAGATGCTATTTCAGAAGGACAGGAAGAACCCCCCCCGATACTGCAGAAGCCTCTTCAGAAGATGATTTAACAGGGGAACTAGTCTGAGATGTAACAGTATCATGCTGACTAGGTGTCCAATGGACAGTTGACCAAAAGGTAGGGGTCTGAGAAACAGCAGAATCTTGTACAGGAGGTGCAAATGAGGGTGGGGGTGTAATAGCTACTGGAGGATCATCATCCTCTTCAGAAGTTTCTGCTTTTTGACCTTCCTCAGTTTGTTCCAAACCTGCTAAGACAGGATAAAGGGATCCCTTTTTACTGGTCTGTGCTGCCTTCTTAACCTCTTTTACCTGTTGCAACATTTTTTTATTAGCATCCTACAACCAGCTTAATGCCGACTCCATTTCCTTTTTTCAGTGCTTCAGTGTACCAAGAATAAAATATTACCATTTGTTCCCCACTTACTTTTCTTTTCTTTTCTTCCAAAATGCCTTTCAATGTCATTAGTTTAGTCCTATCATAATCCACCAAGAAGCCTGTTATTGACACAACACCAGAAACCAAATCGGCAAAAGCAGCAATCAGAGGCAAACTGGAATGAATGGATGCAGAAATAGCGTAACAAATTTTAATTCACCGCTTGTCCAAAGACTTCATCAGAATAAAGAAATATCAGTAAAACAAGTTTAAATACATTCAAATTAATTGAACAATTAGATACCTAATAGCAAACAATAAAAATTAGTACTTCAATTAAAAAAAGAGGTAACAACATTATTCCTTTTATGGAGATGTAACTTCCTGTTTTTCAAAAAGCATTTGATGTTAACAGCTTCGTTTATGCCTGGATGTTTATCAGCTCTTAGTTTCATCTGCCAAAAAGTTTCTCTTTGTAGTATATAGTTTTTAAAATCCCCCCTCTCATGTCACTCTGACAAACTTCTAATATAGAAAATAAGAATTTTTTAAAATTATGACAAGTAGTGGAATGCTTATACAAAGCACTAGTTAAATCTTTCTTTTTTATATCGTAAAGATGTTCTTTAATACGAGTTTTAAGACCCCTACTGGTCATTCCCACATAAAAAGCAGGACAAGCACTGCATAAACTGATGTATATTACGCCACTAGTGTCACAGTTGACATTGTTAGGTACGGTTAAAATTCTATTGTGAGATTCTATACTTATGTAGGGTCCCACAGAAATGTACCTACATATTTTGCAGTTATAACAACACTGCATGCCTTTTTTAATGATAGTCTTGTTGTCATTGTAACTGTTCTTAAACTCCAACATTTTTTTCAAATTGCGAGTATTTCTAGACACAAAAACAGGTTGATCACCAACTACCTTAGATAAATCCAAGTTTCCCCTAATCACTGACCAGTTCTTCCTAACTAAATTTTGTATATGTGTAACGTCACTACTCATTTCAATGGAACAAACCAAGTTGGTATTCAGTTTGCCCTTGTTAATGGTGTTGACTAGAGTAGTGTTGTTGTTAGTCTCCAATCTACTTGAATAATCGAACAAAGCTGGATACTGTGTTGTTCGTCTATTCAAAATGTCTTTACTGGTATTAACCAGTATTGATCTATGATACCCTCTATCCATAAAAAGAGAAATAATAAAATCGAACTCATCCATTAAATCAGTTAATTTAGAGGTCATCCGACAAGCTCTGATGAACTGGCCCCTAGGGATGTTGTTAATGATATGTCTAGGATGGTTACTAGAGAAATGAAGGTACCCGTTTGTGAAAGTCTCCTTTCGAAAAATGGTACTGTGGAATCGATTTTCAGTATCATCCCACTTTAAGCAAACATCTAGAAAATTGACTTTAAGACCAACAACTCCTTTCACAAATTTTAAATAGCTAGAAAAGGTGTTAACCTCAGTAACAAATGCTTCAACTGTGTCATGATTACCATCAATAATGAAGAACAAATCGTCAATAAACCTGCAATAAAACAAGATGTTATACTTCTGATTAAGAGAGGGAATAAATTCTTGCTCCCACCATGCCATGACAATGTTGGCATATGCCGGAGCAGCTGGGGAGCCCATGGCCACACCCCACTTTTGCCTGTAGTATGTTTTACCAAACGGGAAAAAATTGTTGTCTAATATAATTTCCAAAAAATTACATATGGTGGCAATAGCATTGCTGGTAAATCCAGTGTGGTTATGATGTAAAAAACTTCTGACTGCCTCAATTCCCTCGTGATGAGGAATGCAGGTATACAATGATATAACATCTATTGTAAAAACGATGTGCCTATTAGGGTCAAAAGGATTTACCTGGAAATGTTTATTCAATTTAATCAGAAAATCCCAAGAGTCCTTAATAAATGAATCATAATGATGTAATATTGATCTAAGGGCACCATCAATAATGATAGAAATTCCTTCTGTGATGGAATGGGGTGAAGACACGATAGGCCTAAACGGTGGGTTTTCAGGGTTTTTGTGGGTCTTTGGTATTCCAAAAATGACCCCAATTCTGGGGTCCTCCACCACACAGAAGTCGTAAACCTCTGTACTGATGTCACCTGACATGAGTGCATCGTAAAGGAGAGAGTGGATAAACCGTTGTCTCCTTAGAATTTCAAATAAGGGAATAACTTCATATTCATCACAATTGTTTAAAATGTCTAACATTTTAATGTTATAAGAATCCTGTCTCATTACTACAATATTACCCCCTTTATCACTCTTCATATATCTAAATTCCTTATTCAGAATCTGTAAGTTGTGTAAGGCTTTCCTTTCATCTTTATCTAAGTTGTTCATGCGCCTACACTTATGTTCCAGTAAATTGGTAACATCCTGTATACATAAATCTTCAAACACTCTAATTGTGTGCTGTAGTTTAGGTGTAAAAAATGATGGTTTAAAAAGAACTTTATCAGTAGTTGAAATATCCTGCATAATGTATGCCAGGTTTAACTTCCTGGTGTATTTCTTGATGTCTAGTATGGTATTACCAATATTAGCTCTATTACTTGGAACAAAATTTAAGCCATAATGCAAAACTTTCAATTCACAGTCAGTAAACAAATGCCCACTTAAATTTATTACACTGAAATGTTCATAGTCTTTGTTCAGGTCTCGTCGCCCGAGGAGTTCGACCCCAAGAAGGTGCGACTTCTGGTGAGAATGCTCGTCTTGTTCGAATAGTTCCTCCTTTGAAAAAAAGGATTAACATGGGAATGAGATTTAGTCTTAGTAGTCGTAGTGGATCTGTCCTTGTCGGAAACAGAGCTGTCAGTCTTGTCATTGCTGTCGAGTTCAGTGGATTCTGTGACAGTAACTCTAGCCTCTGCATTAGGAGGATGACAAATTGCATTAGGAGGATGAGAAATACTAACCGGTGAAGTAGAATCTAAAATAATTTTGTCAGAATGTGTAGTCTCCTTCACGTTAGTAGCTTCAAAAAAGGCACCAGTATTAAATACATGCCTACTCTTTGAAGTAGGAATTTGATGTTGAAAATGATTTCTTTTAAAGGAACCAACAAAGTCATGATAGGCAGTTTTGTTCTCGTAAGAAGAAATGTCCCTTACTAGCTTCGCCTGCTTTCTATTAATGACATCGGTACAATGCTGTTCAACTTCGTTTGATAGTTTATAAAATAAGTCATCAAATGAATGCTCAGTTAGTTTCTCCCTAAAATAAGATTCTATAGCTGTTATCTCGTCCTTAAGACAACTCATTTTGACGATATTATTATCCACTAATAATTCCAAAAACTTTATACCAGCGTCATTAAAAAAACAAACCAACTTGTCAAAGAATGGTTGCCCAATAAACACCCCGTTAGGACATTTAAAAAACCGGAGCCCTTTCGGCACTATATTCAGTTCAATACACTTCCTAAAATAACAGTTTTCAAACTCTAAGGACCGGTACCTTTTTAGAAGTTTCAGCAAAGTGTCGCGTTTGCGGTTATACTCCTCACTATTCAGTCCTTGACCGGGTTGGTTGAAATGACAAAAGGGATTGTTCACAGGTTTAAAAAAAATGGTTGGTGTTCTTATAACTAGGTAAACCTCGACGAGGTTCGTTTGTAGATTTGTTGACGCTGAATGGTTCACCGGAAACAGGAATATTATGAAGATCTATGATGGTTTCCATTTCACGAAATGGTTCAACCGGACTAGAAACATGAGACAAACTTTCTCTTTCAGATGCTCTTGCCACCAAAAACTTGAGCGAATTTTGTATATCTATTAAGGTGGTAACTAACAAACCGTTGATGTTACATCCGTCAGAACTTGGCGTCGGATGTAATGTCATGTTCAGTAAGGAGTCCTCCGCTGCTTCAGCCAAAAAAAGGCAAATAAAAACAAATAATCCACCAAGAAGCCTGTTATTGACACAACACCAGAAACCAAATCGGCAAAAGCAGCAATCAGAGGCAAACTGGAATGAATGGATGCAGAAATAGCGTAACAAATTTTAATTCACCGCTTTCGTCCAAAGACTTCATCAGAATAAAGAAATATCAGTAAAACAAGTTTAAATACATTCAAATTAATTGAACAATTAGATACCTAATAGCAAACAATAAAAATTAGTACTAAAATTAAAAAAAGAGGTAACAACATCATTCCTTTTATGGAGATGTAACTTCCTGTTTTTCAAAAAGCATTTGATGTTGACAGCTTCGTTTATGCCTGATACTTGGTTTGTTCCATTGAAATGAGTAATGACGTTACACATATACAAAATTTAGTTAGGAAGAACTGGTCAGTGATTAGGGGAAACTTGGATTTATCTAAGGTAGTTGGTGATCAACCTGTTTTTGTGTCTAGAAATACTCGCAATTTGAAAAAAATGTTGGAGTTTAAGAACAGTTACAATGACAACAAGACTATCATTAAAAAAGGCATGCAGTGTTGTTATAACTGCAAAATATGTAGGTACATTTCTGTGGGACCCTACATAAGTATAGAATCTCACAATAGAATTTTAACCGTACCTAACAATGTCAATTGTGACACTAGTGGCGTAATATACATCAGTTTATGCAGTGCTTGTCCTGCTTTTTATGTGGGAATGACCAGTAGGGGTCTTAAAACTCGTATTAAAGAACATCTTTACGATCTAAAAAAGAAAGATTTAACTAGTGCTTTGTATAAGCATTCCACTACTTGTCATAATTTTAAAAAATTCTTATTTTCTATATTAGAAGTTTGTCAGAGTGACATGAGAGGGGGGGATTTTAAAAACTATATACTACAAAGAGAAACTTTTTGGCAGATGAAACTAAGAGCTGATAAACATCCAGGCATAAACGAAGCTGTTAACATCAAATGCTTTTTGAAAAACAGGAAGTTACATCTCCATAAAAGGAATGATGTTACCTCTTTTTTTAATTGAAGTACTAATTTTTATTGTTTGCTATTAGGTATCTAATTGTTCAATTAATTTGAATGTATTTAAACTTGTTTTACTGATATTTCTTTATTCTGATGAAGTCTTTGGACGAAAGCGGTGAATTAAAATTTGTTGCGCTATTTCTGCATCCATTCATTCCAATTTGCCTCTGATTGCTGCTTTTGCCGATTTGGTTTTTAGTCCTATCATAAGTTCCATTTAATGGAAATACTGCACCAAAACAGTTCTTAGTAAGCTGAAACGAGTCATGTGAATACTTACAACTTTCTTTTCCATAATTATCGTACATAAAATATGCAGGTGTTCCCTTTTCAGGGATTTGATCTTGCTTTACTTATCCTTGTTCCCTGGATCCTGTCAGTTCAGATGACAGAGAATCAATCCACACACCATGCAGGTACAGAAGGGTAGGAAGTCTGTCATCATGCAGTGACAGAGGAGAGGTTTTCAATTAGCCTTTTCTCACAACACCCCCTTGCTTTCATCCCATTGTGAGCTCAAACGATACAGCTCCAGCATGCAATTGGGATTACGGGGTGGATAGTTACTGTGTCCAGAACTGACCACTCTTTCAGACCATCTGAGGGTACTTCCACACAATCACACCTTTGTCCCGTCATGCTATGGGCTCATGAATTGGTTTTAACAGTGCGTACTCTGTCCTGACATGCTGTAGACTCATGAACTTGTAACTTTAACTTTTTTCTCATTCATTTATACATTAATGACACAAAACATCTCTCATGCCTCTTACTTTCCAGTCCTGAGGGTACCGCCCTCAACACAAGGTGCCTCCTTGTGTTAATTTGTCCTTTCTTGTATGTGCACATAGGTTCATACTAGGCTATCTGCCCTAGGGCGTTTATAAGCCTAGCCAGAATGTGTTTGGCTTTCTCCACCCATTTTAAATGAATTTTGCTATGCATACATTTAATAACCTGTTCTCATTTGCTATGGGGTCCTCCCACTAGCAACAAATTTCCTGTGGTATCGTTCTACTAGCAACACATTTCCTGTGGGGTCCTCCCACTATTACTTTGTATACCTTACAAACAACTCAGTCATTATATAAAAACACAGTTATTCACTCATTCTACATTTTGCTGAAATTGTCTAAAAGAGAAGAAAACAAACCCTTCTTCCCTTACAAAACAATTCCCCTGCTAAGGCTATTATGTTTGCGCACCCTGAATAGCTACCCATCTGAGAGTCTGACTATTCCATACAAAATAGTGTGGAATTCACAAAAAGTCTATGATGGGCCCTATTCCACTACTGCCATGCAGCAATACCAAAGTTCAGATCCAGAGAATGGCATCAAAATGTTAGAGAAATAAATAACATTAAGTATTTGCCTTCAGTCAGAAATAACACTTCAAGATGTGCAAACAGAATTTATTTTTTACAGTGCTGGGAGACTATCTTCATAAATATGTGTAAACCAGTCTCAATGAACAAAGGAAACCATATTTTATACATTTGCTTATCAATTCAACCATGCAAGGTTTTTACATTTACAGTAGTTGTAGCAAATCAGTGACTTTAGAAATGTTCTCATTTCTCATTATTCTCGCCTTGGACTTCATGTGAACACATTCTTTTACATGACCCACCTGATCTTAGGATCTTGTTTTCTGACCTTGGACATTTCATTTACTAGCAAACTTCCCAAGCAACAACCCACTCCTAGCCTGGAGGAATCAGGCTAACAATTTCCTGTTACGCTAACATGGCCTCTTCCTTCAATACTTACTTTTCCCTATTACACCAACTGGCTCACTGACAGAACCCACACTGTAAAAGTTGCAGACTCCAAATCTGACTTCAAACCAGTGACAAGTGGAGTAATACAGGGTTCAGTCCTGGGACCTCTCCTGTTTGGTATCTACTTCTTTGAAGTGCAGGCTAATACAGAAGGCCTCTGGCTAACTAAGTTTGCAGATGACTGCAAACTAGGAGCTATAGTAGAGTCCCCAAATGATGTGGACATCCTACAGTAGGGCTTCACTGAGACAGATGCCTGGTGTCAGAGCCATGGCATCAAGCTCAATGCCAAAAAGGGCATTGATATCCCCTTTGGTAAAAACTCTGTACCCATGAACTACCACATAGGCGGCAGTCTTCTTAACGCCGAATGTGTGATAAGAAACCTTGGGACCCAAGTGGACAGTAGTCTCTCTTTTGATCATCACATTGCCACAGTAGTCAGGAAATCCTGCTACATGGTGCACCTCATCACAAAAGGGTTCTCATCCAGGAAAAAATAGGTCATTTTCCCCCTCTATTCGACACTCATTAGACCACTTATAGAGTACAACGCCTCTTTTGGAATGTACCTCACAAGACATCTGCAGCAGCTGGAAATGCCACAGAAGTACCTCACAAAGAGGATTACTGGCCTCAAACAGATGCTATACACTGACCGTCTCAAAAAGTACCAGCTTTACTCTGTAACATATTGCCTACTCCGAGGTGATCTCTGCCTAACATATAAAGCTATGTCAAACCCAGAGCTGTTGGAGATGCTACACCTAAAGAAATCCCAATCCCTCCGAGCTACACACTCTAGGGACCTAAACCTTGTCACCACAATAAACAGGACATGCTGAAGAGAGAGATTCCTGCCCCAGAGACTTCCCATACTCTGGAACAAGCTACCCATCTATGTCAAGCATAGTTCCTCATTAACACTCTTCAAGAAGAATATTGATGAGTGGATGGGAAATAGGAAATGCACTCCAGGGATCTATTCTGTGGCTCTGTTCAACAGGGGCACAGAAAATTAACTTTCTTGGGTTGGCATAAGCCAGGGACTTTGTTGGCTAGGCTTACTTAGGCCCTTGAGCTGATAGCCTAGTACCTACCTATGAAGAATGCAGTTGTAACACAGCAGTAACTTCAATTTATGAAACTGTATTTTTCTACAATCCTTCATACAAAGTATATTTGTTTCTAACAACCATATTATAGAATCATTAATAAAACTGAAATTAATATACATTTTAATAAGACTGATCTTGTCCCATAACAGTGATGTAAATGTTTCCAGAAGTATAGCATGTTGATAATTTATAATCAGAAGTCCCTTTTTCATATTGAAAATCATTTGCAACAAACTCAATATATAATCAAATATTTCAGAAGTGGGATTTTATTACTGATTCTTTGACTTTATTTTTTTTCCATTTATTTTTATTAAATTAGATTGTGTGACAAAAATATTACATAAGTAGATATATAGAAATTGAATTTGTACAAAAAAATAATTGTCAACAAATAACCATAAACAACAAAATCAAAGAAACAACTATGTACAGGGTGTCTCCTAAAGGGATTATAATTACAGAATACATGTTTAACAACTAATTATATCAAAACTGAAATAGTGTCCATTTATTCAGCAGTCTCTTTAGTTTCATGAAGAGTTTAAAGAAGTTATTCTAGTGTTTCAGTTGCAATATTAAAAAATTCTTTCATAGTTGGTGTAGTAGTTGTCTTCCAATTTATCACTTTTCTTGCAATTGTAAGAAGAGTCCAAAGAAGAGGGTAATCAACTTTTTTAGCACAAGTTGGCATTGGTGCATTCAGCAGAATTAATGATTTATTTAGATTGAAATTGTCACCGAATAGAGCATGTAAAAAATTAACATTATTCCAAAAAGATTTAATTACGTTTAATTGCGTTACATTCATAAAACATATGCTGCCAGTCAGCAATAATATCTAATCCATTTTTTTGAAAATTAACTATTTTATGAATTGTAATAAATGCTTTATGTAGAAATTTCCAGGAGAACAGCCTCCATCTAAAAGAAGTTAAAGCTTAAATTGAGGATGATAGGATAATTTTTTTCTCACTATCACTTGGGGTAATAGTCATTAATAGTTACAAAATAGTCTCAATAATTAGCATTGCAAAAATCCATTTAAATTTTGCAATTCTATAAATTCTAGAAAGGCTACCTTTCTTGGGTGTTTTGATAAGTTGAAGATATCAGATATTCTATTAGTTTTGGAATCTCATTTTTAACTGAAGATTGCATCAAAGATTATCTTTTCTCTAAAGCATATCTACAATTTTGTATATCTAGCCATAGTTCTGTATTTAAGTTGAATTTCTTTCATAGGTTCATAGGTAGGTACTAGGCTATCAGTCCAAGGGCCTATGCAAGCCTAGCCAACAAGGTTCCCTGGCTTACGCCACCTAAGAAAGGTATTTTCCTGTGCCACTGACGAGCAGAGACACAGAAGTGATCCCCGGGGTGTATTTCCTATTTCCCATCCAATCATCAAGATTTTTCTTGAGGAGTGCTAATGAAGAACTTTGCTTAACATAGATGGGTAGCCTGTTCCAGAGTATGGGAAGTCTCTGGGATAGGAATCTATCCCTCCAGCATGTCCTGTTTATTGTGGTGACAAGGTTTAGGTCCCTAGAGCATGTAGCTCGGAGGGATTGGGATTTCTTTAGGTGCAGCATGTCCAACAGCTCTGGGTTTGACATAGCTTTATATGTTAGGCAGAGATCACCTCTGAGTAGGCGATATGCTACGGAGTAAAGCTGGAGTTTTTTGAGGCGGTCAGTGTAGGGCATTTGTTTGAGTCCAGTAATCCTCTTTGCAAGGTACTTCTGTGGCCTTTCCAGCTGCTGCAGATGTCTTGTGAGGTACATTCCAAAAGGGGCGTTGTACTCTATAATGGGTCTGAGTGATGAGTAGAGGGTAACGATGACCTCTTTTTTCCTGGACGAGAGCCCTTTTATGATGAGGTGTGCCACGTAGAAGGACTTCCTGACTACTGTGGCGATGTGACTATCAAAGGAGAGACTACTGTCCACCTGGGTCTCAAGGTCTCTTATCACGCATTTGGTGTTAAGTAGATTGCTGCCTATGTGGTAGTTCATGGGTACAGAGTTTTTACCGAAGGGGATGACACTGCACTTTTTGGCATTGAGCTTGAGGCCATGGCTCTGACACCAGGCATCTGTCTCAGAGAGGCCCTTCTGTAGGATGTACACATCATTTGGGGACATGACTATGGCTCCTAGTTTGCAGTCATCTGCGAAATTCATTAGCCAGAGGCCTTCTGTGTTAGCCTGTACTTCAGAGAAGTAGATACCAAACAGGAGCGGTCCCAGGACGGAACCTTGTGGTACTCCACTTGTCACTGCTTTGAGGTCAGATTTGGAGTCTGCAACTTTTACAGTGTGGGTTCTGTCAGCGAGCCAGTTGGCAACCCATCTTGTGACGTAGGGATTTATGCCTAGTTTATTGAGTTTAGCTATAATTCCAGAATGGCGGATGGTGTCGAAAGCCTTGGCGAGGTCAAGATAGGCTGTGTGAACCACTTTACCCTCATCTATGGCTTTGGTTTCAAATATGATCTATTGATAGTTTTTTCTTTGTCCATTAATTGAAACCAAAATGTCAATTATTTCTCTCTAAGATTATTCACTAAGAATGTCGTAAAAATATTATTATTTTGAGTATATGCAATTGGAAAGATTAATGATATCCAGGGTATATATTCTGGCGTCCTATATACAAGGTTTTTCTAGTTAGTGATTGTCGTAGCAATATAAGTTGAGTTGATTGATATTTTTTAATGTGCAAGTATATGATCTTTTAATAAGCAAAGAAAACTTATAAATTTTGTTATAGGAATTGAAATTTAATTATTTTTATGAATATGTACTCATGAATATCTTTCCATTTAGCAGAATAGTTTTTTATTTGTCCATAGAATGATTGTTTTAATCATGGCTGATCTAGAATATAGTTCTGTATCAGGCAAACTTATTTCACAGTTGGACCAGGTATGATGATGATGCTTGAGTGCTAGACTAGGTTTATTTGGGTGCCAAAGAATTTTGAGTATTAGAGTATTAAGTATGTTATATATTGTTTAGGAATGGGAAGAGCTAAGGATGGTATTATATATTATATTTTGGATAATATTTTTATAGTTAAACATTTCTCATCCATTGTAAAAATAAATTTATTCCACTTTGTTATAAGAACCTTGATCTTTCCTAAAGTTTCACTACAATTTAAATTAAGTATGTCTTTAATGTTCTTAGTTAACATTATTCCTAAATATTTTATTTTGTCATCATTAACTAAATATTTTGAGTGGTCTTTTGAAATATTGGTAACACAGGAATTGGTGCACAAAATTTTTCTTATTTTCATTAAATTTTAGACCCAATTTGGACTGACATTTTTGATGGTTTTAAAAAGGTTAATAAGGGAGTTTGTCTTATCCCTTAACGTTAATAAGATGTCATCAGCAAATAAAAGTAACTTCAAAGATGAACCGTGTCCAAAAAGAATTCCTTTAAATTGGGGTTTTCTCTAATGTAGTTTGCAAAAGGTTCATTACTAAGGTGAACAATAATGGCGATGGGGCCAATCTTGTTTTGTACCCTTATTTATGGGAATTCATTTTGATACATTAGAACTAGTTTTTATATAGGCTAATTATTATTCATACAATTTAATAAAATGTTGAACGTCAGTAGGAAAATTGCATTCCTGTAATACTAGGAGGAGATAGTCCCAACTAACTGTATCAAAGGCACATCTAATACCTACACTTACTAATTTTAACTGCTCCTTTACATTATTAGTATAGTCAATGATGGATAAGTAGTCATATTCTTTATAAAGGCAGTTAGATCATTATTAGGTATAGTATAAATTGTTGAATTCTATTTTCAATAATGGACATAAATAATTTATAGTCAACATTTAACAATGAAATAGATCTATAGGATATGCATTCTATTGGGTCCTTAAATTTTAAGATGGGGAAATAAGTGTATACTTCCATGAGGGTGAAATTATTGTTAAACTTTTAGCTAAATGAAAGGTGCAGAGTAGAATATCTAACGCATTTTTAGGCATCAGTTTATAAAGTTCTGGTATTCCATCATTACATGGCACTTTGTTAGGTTTTAATTTAGAAATTTGCCTAGTAAGCTCAAACATATAGGTTTATTATTCTCAGTTGCTGGTCCATTAGCCTATTTTAATGTATTTGTTAATAAATGTTTTAATTACCTCTTGAGAGTCCCTAACAGACTTATCTTGATTAATTTTTTTGAAAGTGTTATCTAAACTCTGAGTACATCTTCTATAGCAGTAACTTTTTTTCTTTGTAGCCTTACCATATATCTGTTTTATATGAGCTGAGTTTATTATCATTTTAGTTCTAGAAGCTACTTTACGTAAGGATTTAGGATTAGTAGAATAGCTTTAGTTTTATCTTTTCCATGTTAATTTTGACTTTATGGTTTAAAATTTCTAGATATTTACTTTACTTCATTTATTTTTTGTATTACTATTAATGTATTATATTAATTAATAATTATTGTATTAGTTATTTATCCCATTGGTTTCTTTTTAATGTGTACAATTTGTAATTCTGACATATAAATATGATTTAAGAACATCCCATACATAAGCTTCTGATATATATATATATATATATATATATATATATATATATATATATATATATCATTTGTATTATTAAATTCTAAGTTTGCACCTCTTTATTCAAGAATTCTTTAAGTCTTTCATATTTGTAATGTAAGCTGGGATTCTTTTAATATGAATGTTGTTATTATGATTCATATAAAGATCAAATGTTATGGCATTGTGATCCAAAATCAGGCAAGAGATTATTTTAGCTTTTTCTAAATTAACCATATCATTTGAGAAAAAAAACTATTAATTGTAGAAGAACCATGCCTATTTGGAAAATGTGTAAAATGAAGGGAGTCTTTAACCAATAATTCAGTTGAGTCTTTAATGTTTAGTGTATTGATAAAGTTTAGTAATGCTTTAGCAGTAGTTGATATTTTGCATTTCCCCTTAGTGTCGGTATCATCATCATGTAGTATACAATTAAGATCGCCAGGAAGAATAAGACTTCCCTTAGAATGTAACATCAGATCCAAATGGGATTTAGCTGTTTTAACTCCTAACACAGGAGTACAGTATATGTTTACTAGGGAATATACTTTTTATTTACTAACATGTTAACTAAACAAAAGATACCTTTATCATCATTATAAGTACTTAGGATGTGTGGCAAAGGTAATGAGTTATTCCATAAGATAGATACCCCTCTTCTTTTTTGTGAAAACTGAGAACTAGCTATAACACTATATTGTTTATTTATTCTATTAACATCCTTTGCTAATAGATGTTTGTTGAACAAAAACAATTTGAGGTGAAAATAGTTTTAAATATTTATGAAAACTAGCTCTCTCATTGCCATTGTTCAGACCATTTATATTGATAAGTATTTTAAACTAGTCATCTATTATAGTCCAGACTTATTCCATGTATGAATTTCTTTAATGTATTCTTGAGAATTTTATATACACCACAAGAGAAATAATTATAGTTTGAAAAGAATTTAGTATAATTTGATGTTTTAATAACAGACATATAAGTACTAAATGTAGGCACTGGATTAAAAATAGTTATATCAGAGATTGAATAAAATAATAGGACTCGACAACCCAACCCCTCATGGAGTAAACAACTCCAGACTTATAAAATCTGTCCAAGCCATATTATCTCTCAAAAGAATCAGAGATAACTCCACCATTCAAATTCTAAATTTTAACTTGGTAAAAGGAAATTTAATATATTTATATTTATGCAACTCTCATAATTAACTAAACTCTGTCAAAATTGAATCAAATAAAAGTGACAGGTATTAAATGGTGATAGCAATAATTAATCATAAAATTATTGAGTAGGTGTTAATATGATATTTAGAAATTATATAATTCTAATGAAGTAAAGATAACACAATGAATATATAAATAGTTGGTCTTTAGCAAATTTAAAAATAAATGTCAAATCAAACATTATGTTGATAAACTGTAAGTACAATCTAAGGAAATAAATTAACCGAGGTTTTTAAACTTTATAGACAAAATAAAGTAAAAGGATTTATAACTTCTTTTTTTCTATTCTTCAATCTTTCGAGCTACGTAACCCTAGGACAACCAAATTGTTTAACTTTCATATTCCTGTATGTATTTCTTTGTAATTTAACTATAAATGCCATTTAGTATAATTGCTCATCAATTAATTATATTGGTTAGAAAAGTAATACATTACTGTATAACAACTCAGTTGAAGAGTATTAGTTGAACAAGTTAACTCTAACATAAAAAGGAATTGAAGTAAATAGGAGGCAAGTGTATCTAATTATGTATCTAAATATGACCGTGAGCCAAACGGCTCTGTATTACATAATTTTAATGTAATTTAATCGAACAGCACTTGCATCGAAAATGTCATTTATTGAATTTACTCTTGTGGGGGGGGCTGTGCCCCCACACCCCTCACTAATTACATACATTTATATATATATATATATATATATATATATATATATATATATATATATATATACCAACTCCAAAATCACACTACATTGAATAAAGGGGAAATTTTCTGATCTTTACTGTGCTGCCATCTCAGTATAAGCAGCTCAATGAATAGAATTTCAGTGTAAAGTGCCATTTGATTAAATTACTTTTCGATAATGTAATATAGACCTGAGCCAAACTACTTTATCTATGCAGAATAACTTTTAATACACAGTACACTATTGCTTGACATAGTATTAGATAAGTAAGAAATGAAAAAATATTTTTGTAAAAGACTAATTAAAATTGATATTCTGAAAAAAGCTAAAAGCATCATTAAATAAGTAAAGATAATGGCCAAATGCTCATCTCTTTTTGTTAATTCTTTGTTGTAGATCTTGGATGTAAATGTGTAGGGCAAGGCATCTAAGAATCTTTAAAAATTCGAGTAAAATGCATTAAATTTCAATTTATCCAAGTGTACAAGTATCTCTGTAAAGTTACTACAGTACGAACATTTTATGAGCTGAAAAATAACCACTGTATTATAATGCATTGCACACAGGTTTTTTTATAATTAATTATACATCCAAGTAATTATTTTAGTTGAATTAATATATCACAGTTCTCCAAAATATTTATACCAGCTTTTAAAGGTTGTACATCATTCTCCATAATAATCTCAATAATAAATGTTGTCTTCCCACTAATACTGGTTTCAGACCCATTCCATTTAAGTAGTTAGCTTCAGACTATTTGTTATATAAATCATTTTTAAGTTAGAGGTTATGTAATATTTGTATATTAAGTGAGTAATAATGCCCTCTGTCTGCAGTACTTGAAACCAAAACATTTGCGAACTGCTGTCAGTTACATCAAGATGCAAAAATCATAGACTAGCATTTCCCCCTTTGACACTATAAGACTGAGTTCTTCCCAAAGTACATAGTACTCTATATTTTGAATAATGTTTCTTAACTTTTTGAAATCTTTTTCTTAATTTTAGCAGCATATCTTTAGCCAGAAAAGAGGTGTATTATTCCCTCCAAAACAGTTTCATTGGCTATCTTAGCAAAACATCACTTACAATAATATGGAATGCCTCCTTCCTGGACTTCTTTTTTAACATGCTGTAGTAGAATAAATCCATTTATTTTAGTCTGGGAAGAACTCTGCACAGAATCATCAATACATGCTGTAGACTATTGAAATACAATGACTGAAGTAATGCTAGTTGTTTGTAAAGCTGTGATTTCAAATGGGACTGAGTTACATTATCATCTTCAAACATACACATGAAAAAGTGATCGTTTGGGGAGACAAACCGCTTGGCATATGAGAAGCAATTAATGAATAATATACTGGACCACTGAAATACAACATATTCTAAAATGCCAAATCATGATACAGAATTATAACATACAATAATAATGTCTGCTCTTAAATGTGAATTAACATTGATAGAGTTAATACATGGTTGTTGAGCTACAGTCTTTTAATATGTTACTATTTCTGAAGAGCAAAATTTGAAATAGATTAAAATAAGATGTTTAATATTTATTTTGTTTATTTAGTCATTTATTTATTTTACTTCTTTATTCTGGAGGGAGAAAAGCTTCTGACTACAAACAGAAAACCTGTAAAACAACAGAGGTTGAGCTTATACAGAGAGGGGTTGTAAACTATATTGCTGTTTCGACTTATGGAATCATTTTATTTTTCTCAGACTTGGTCTTTGTAGAGAAAGAGATAGCTTGGATCAACTTTGCTTTATGATGCACTATGTATTTCTCTCCTCCTCCCACAGCAGCAAAAAAGTTACATTCAGTGGGAGTCAGCTTCTCAAGTCCATGCTACCAGAGGTCTAGGAATACTTATTACAGTTGAGCAAGTCTTATTTTGGACTTGAAGCTATACAGTCTCATTTGATTTAGTTCAGTTTTTGAGAAACTGGCCTTTAATATATCATTTTGTGTAAGTATGTTCATTTAATATCAGTTTTTTCCATTAGATTTTTGCCATGTCTATCATTAAATAAAATCTTATTGTCTTTGTTCGAACTATAGTGTAAAAGTCTGCAGTATCTTCTAACAAAAAAGTTAGAAATCCAAGTCTGTTACTTTGAAAACTTCAGAATCATTCATATAAATTAGAGGGTAAAATAACTGTTTCTAGCTTTTAGTTTAGCAGTGTTGGACTTCATGTCGGGATTAAGTTATGCATCGTCTCCTCTGACATTAAACTGAAAAATGGCTTTTTAACTGCCATCAGAGATAACGTAAAATGTTAGCCACTGATTGACACCCCCCACCAAAAACATCATTAGCGAGTTTGAGGTACTGTGAAACTGATGTTCACTTTAAAAGTGGGAAGCGAGAAGTGAGGAAAAAACAGAACACCAGAAACTCAGAGAATACCCACATCCCACTATCTTGCAACAACCTCAAAAACTAGCAACAAACACAAAGGTCATCCATCAAAATTGTCTGTGCAAAAGCAAAAAGAGCCAGCCAAAACAAATACCAATTCTGCACTTCAGCCAAATCAAAGAACCATCCCAATACGTCTGTCAGCCCCAAAGCCACATCAATAGCTTCATCCATCGAGAAGGCCATCACTCACTATATCCCTGACTACATCAATCACAAAGACATACAAGCCAATAGAATGACAACAAACAATTGCAGAGCAACACTTCTAATCTAGAGTCTGTCTCAAGCAACTTCACAAATCACATTATACACTGAGCCACCATGCTAGACAGCACATTACCGATCATGTACTTTACATCAGACGTATCTATTTCTTTCTTCTTTTTTGTTAAAGAAAAAGAAAGGGAGGGAGCTTACCTTAGCCACAATATCAGCCCAGAACTAAGTATTGTTTCCGTTATTATCCGTTTAATACCTTAGTACTACCTCTGGCTGCTGTCCGCTCCTGTACCCTGCTCTTCACTGTGCTGTTCCAGACCACATTTTTCTGAGAACCTACCTACCTGGTGACAAAGGACCCGTCTCTCTCAGCCTCTACTCCCTGCTGCCACTCTCAAGGATATAAGAAAGTATGTTATCTATGTCCTACCTGTAAAACTTACTATTGTCCACTGTTACTTCAGGGGTTTAAAAGCTCGCCCTGAACCTGGTCAGCCAGCAGCCCCCCCCATACTAGCTACCTTGTACACTAAACTCCTACACCACCTCTTACTACCTCTCTTACTAGCTTTTCCCCCTCCCTTAACTGGCACTAAACCTACTCCCCTTACTGTATTTGCTTGTAATTCTAGCTTTGCCCAGTAGGTGGCACTCCTGTCCCTTCTATTAATTCTCCTGCTTACCTCTTTCTTATTCTGTTTGCTTTACACTATACTGCTCTGACCTAGAACTACTCTGTAACTTCACACTGTACCCTTTATTCTAACTTGCTACACTCCCCTGTTTTCTTATACACTCCATACTTATCCCTGCTCCTTCCCACTTCAGGCTTACTTCTCTTACCTTCAGTATTCAGCTCTGCCGATTGACTGTTTCTACTCTAGCTGCTCCTTTGTCTGTTTCTACCCGCTCTGTTCGCCCTGTGGGCTCACTCCGCTCCCCTACCTTACCTCCAATTCCCAACCACCCTAGAGGTCCTAGACTTATACTTCACTAACCACTCCCCCTTTCCTACTTATCCTATCGCTTACCTCACCATCTCCAGGCCACTCCCTTAGCTCTCTCTCCTAATTAGAACTATTCAACTCCCTTTCGTACCACCCCCTGCCCTTACTATCTATCAACTACACTACTTTCCTTCCCAAGTCTACCACTTTTTCAACCTCCTCTAATTTCTTACCTACTTACTTTATACCCTGCTCTATCCATTCCATAACTCTCTTCTTCTTTCTACAACACCTACTTACACAATCTATTCCCTACTTAAAACTACTTCTTACCATGGCCCCAACAAATAAACATATTTTCTCAAACATACTACTCTTAACCACCACATTGTTCTGTCTTACCATACCTTACTTACTCACCTCCTTTGAATATCTTTCTCTCCCTGAACAAAACCATTACATCCATCAAACACTAACACCCTCTTTCATCGTCTCCCTTAATCACAGCAACATAACCTGTAATTCCAACTATATGCTACCAAAATTTCACAGAGCAACCCACATTAGCTATTTCTCTTCCAAAAAGACTCTTAATAACCACTATAAACTCCTTAAATCTCTACAATACCCCCAGCAACACCCTGTCCTAGATGGTGATATTCATCCAAACCCTGGCCCCAATACTAACTATACCAATAACCCAACCAATTTAACATTGCCTATAGTCTCGACACTAAAACCATGCAACTCCCTCTTCATAGCTCACCTTAACATTAGAAGTATTAACAATAAAATTTCCCATCTGCATGCTCTCCTTGATGTACACTCATTTGACATACTATGTCTTACAGAAACTTGGCTTAAACCATCTATTCTAGACCAGGAAATTACCCCTCCGGGCTATAACATCCTTAGAAATGACTGTAAAACCAAAAAAGGTGGAGGTATAGCCATTCTCTACAAACCTAACCCCCTAATTTCCCCCATTAATGTGCTTCCATCATTTGCCACCAATTCTGAAATCCTAACTACCAAACTCCAAATCAATAACTCCAAATCTATCTATCTACTTTGTATGTATCTACCCCCAGGTAATAATACCAATACTCTTGAGAACCTACTCAATCACCTCTCTACCCAAATACCCCAGGAGACCATTGTACTAGGTGACTTTAACATAGACTGGTCCACTTGCAGTTCTATGAATCCTACCAATCACATAAACCTCTTTGGTTTCACACAATTAATAACAACTCCTACAAGAATCCACAAACCTAGCAATAAGGAAACTACTCTGGACTGGATCCTTATTAATAGCCACCCTGAAACTTATACTCCAGGAACCCTTCCAGATGACATTAGCGACCACATGCTTACCTACATTATTAGACAAAAAGTCCATATTCCAACTACTCATAACCTCAAAACCTCCCGCTCAAAAAAATTCTTTAATCCAGACAGCTTTCTAACCGAATTGCAAACATGTGACTGGTCACCACTAACCCATCTAGAACTTGATGAATCTGTTACTTACTTTAATACTAACTTTCTTCAAATCCTTGACTGCCATGCACCTTATCGCACTACTAGATTAAGAACAAAATCTGCCCCATGGCCCACAAAACAAACTAGGCAGATGATACTCAGAAATAAAATCTGGGCTAAATGGAGAGCTACCAAATGCCCAACAAACCACCTTCACTATAAACAGCTAAGAAATTCCACCAAGAAGGATATTCTTAAAGATAAAAAAGATTTCTACCTTCAACTACAACAAACCAGCCAACAAACTCCTCAAAAATTTTGGTCTGGAATAAACACACTTCAGCCAGGCCACACCACTACTCCAGACCCAGCTGGTTTCAACCATAATAACTCCAACCAGATCCCTGATGCCTTTAATAACTACTTTACTGAAGCCATTCTAACCCTGGCTAATTCTTTACCACCTTTCACTACCTCCCAAACTAATACCTACAATACTTCACTGCCTACCTTTCAGATACAACCTGTATCTACATCCCTCATCTGTAAGCTACTTCAAAAACTGAAACCTTGCACCCCTTCTGCTGACCGCCTCCCATCTGAATTCCTACAAATAGCCGCAAAAGCCATAGCCTATCCCATCTCCATCCTTATTAACAGAACTATCTCAGAAGGCAAAATTCCTGCTGTATGGAAGATATCCCACATCATCCCTCTACACAAAGGTGGTCCTTCTACGGAGCTTTCAAACTATCGCCCTATTGCTTTACTCTGCCCTTTAGCTAAGATCATGGAAAAGTGTGTTTACAAACAATTACTTAACCACTTACTACAAAATAACCTACTTGCAAACTGCCAACACGGCTTTAGACCATTCCATAGCACATTGACTGCCCTCTTATCCTTTACCGACTCTATATATAAAAATTGTAACAATAACTCTTTTTCCTCTGCACTATTTATTGACCTGTCGAAAGCCTTCAATATGGTTAACCATAACTTACTACTAGACAAACTAAATACCCATTCTCTCAACCCTCAAGCTATACAATGGTTTAGGTCTTATCTGGAAAATAGACAGCAAGCAGTACTTTGGCAGAACAATTTGTCTTCGCTACTACCAGTTAATATTGGAGTACCCCAGGGCTCTGTCCTAGGTCCCCTACTCTTTTCTTTATTTATTAACAATCTACACATGAACATACCTCAAGCCACCTGCATTCAATACGTTGACGACTCCACCTTAATCTGTACAGCTAAGAATATAGCCACTCTCCAGTCCCTTACCCAAACTGTTTTTCAAAATGTTGAAAACTGGTTTATGCAACACTGCCTCCTCCTAAATCCCAAAAAAACTAAACTACTGCTTTTTACCCCTACTCACAAATCACCTACTCCTTTCTTCACTATAACCTCTAACAATGGTACCAACATTACCCCAGATACTACAACCCACCTACTAGGTGTAACAATTGATAATCGTCTCAGCTATGATGAACACATCAACTCCACTATAAAGTCTGTTAACAAAAAACTTGGTACCCTCTATAGAATCAAACCCTTCCTTACCCCTTCTGCAAGAAAAACTATTGCCCAAACCCACCTCATTTCTACCCTTTTCTATGCCTGTGTTATATATACACTAACCTTTCCAAAAACAACCTCTCTAAACTCTTCACCTGTTATAATAGTATAGCTAGATTCATCACAAGCTCCCCCTTTAAAACTCACCACTGCCTTAACCTCAAACAACTAGGATGGCTAGAATTGAAAAACCATATACTCTGTCAACAATTACTTATTACTCAAAAGATCCTATACCACCCTAACAACACCCCTATCCTCACCAATCTAATTACACCCTATACTAATCTATCCACACTCCGCTCTGCTAATAAGCTTCTAGTTTCCTGAAATAAAGCTAATAACAAAGCTGGGGATTCACTCTTCTCAAACACTGCGGGAAAAATCTGGAACCAGCTTCCCTCAGAATTATCTACCCTTGCTTCTACTTCTCTTTTTAAAAAAACATCTTAAAGAACATCTAAAAACTCATTGGCTTTGTCCATGCACTAACCCAGACTGATATTTTCTTCACTTTTTCACTTACCCCTTTCCCTACTCCTTTAACCTAAGTCTCCAAAACAAGTTACTACTCTTTCTTTGAATTATGAAAATAACACTTGTGTTCTCTTCCCTACCTGAGACTTGTTCATACCTTCTACTGTGTTTTGTATAATTATTTAGTAGAATTTCTACTAAATCTGCTATAATTTAAAAATGTATTATTATTACTCCTTTTAGACTAATACTACTCTGTACTGTATTCCTGTATGTTTCTATACATTGTTAACTGATGTAGTTCAAAAATGTAATATATTATCTAATATTATTACTCCTTTTAGACTAATACTAGACTGTACTGTAATCCTTTATGTTTCTATACATTGTTAATTTTGTCACTGTTCATGCGTGGAGCTTTTCTCCCCGGGCCTCTACTGAAAATGGACATATATCCAGCTAGACTAGCCCACTTAACAAATGTAAAATAAATAAATAAAATAATAATGATCAAGCCCACATCTGTCCCGTTACAGATGAAAGGACCCAGTGACTCAATTAAAAATTATCCCGTCACCACAAATCTATCACTGGGCAGCAGCAAAAGAAACCAAAGTAACTATGGAAACTGAGGCACAAAGAATGCCACATTCTACTAACAAGAAAAAATTAGAGACATATTTATAAAACAACAACTGACGATACAATGGTACCCCTTAAAAACTCTGTCAGAACAACATGATATATTGAAAAGAGACTAGAATTAAATATTATTTAGTTATATAAAATATATTTAGGTTAAATTGCAAACTCAGTCCCACAAGTCAATTGACTTGTAACAGTACAAAGCATTAACAGAATGTTCAACAGAGCTACTGTCAGCATTCAAAAACTCAGACACTTCAGAGATTAATTATAGGAATCTTAAACAACAACCCTTAAATAGGACTAAATTAGGAAAAATAAATAAAACTGATTAAACGTTTACCTTGTTGCAGTAACATGTAAGCTGAAAATTAGCTTAGTAATATTAAGAATATATTTAGAAATCAGAGAATCAATTAGAAATTAATAAGGATGCAAAAAATGACTTCAATATAAATGGTAATTAGGCAATTACTTCTCTT
This sequence comes from Protopterus annectens, assembly GCF_019279795.1. Taxonomy (NCBI): domain Eukaryota; kingdom Metazoa; phylum Chordata; order Ceratodontiformes; family Protopteridae; genus Protopterus; species Protopterus annectens. The sequence continues at coordinate 1,711,640,909 of NC_056741.1, read as the reverse complement.
TCAGTTTCTTCTTCTCCTGAGTTTTCCAACTATTGCTTTCAGCCAACCTTTTCAATGAGCTGTTGCGCCAATCCATTTCTTCAGATTGATCAATAACTTTTTTTGTTTTAAGGAAAGATAGTGCAGAGTTCAAGTCCTCAAAAGTTCTTCTTTCATCAGGGAAAAATATTTTTAATCTGACTGGGAAAAGCAAGTGAACTTTGATCTGTTTTTTCTTCAATTCTTTTATGATGAGAAGGAACTCCTTTCTTTTGGAAATTACTGTAGAATAGTCATTATCAAACCTAATTATTTTCCCATCTAATTTGATTGGCCTTGACCAAGCTGACTTTAAAATCTGTTCTTTATCAAGTGATGAAAAAATCTCACAATAATTGATCTTGGAGTAGAAGTTTTGTCAGAAGGAGAGATCTGTGTGCTTTTTCAATTCCATATGACATTTCTTCAGTCAATTCAAGTACATTAGGGAGCCAGGAAGTTAAAAAACTTATCATATTGTCATCTCCAGTTTTCTCTGGAAGGCCAAAAATCCTTATTTTTTCTATGAGATCTGTTCTCTAGATCATCCAACTTGGCCAATAGAAAAGTATTCTGTTGTAACAAAAATTTGGTGTTTTCATCTGATATTCTTTTATCCATATCATTTAAAGATTCTTCAATTCCAGTGATTTGAAGTTTTTGTTGAGTGAGTGTTTCTTGGAGCAATTCCATTTGTTTTGTGTATTTGTCCATGTAATTTTCAAATGTAGAATCCATTTTATCTATTTTCAGTGAAAGTTCCTGTATATTGGATAAAACCATCTGAAGCTCCTTCCTCAATGAAGTGTCGTGAGAGGTAGCTTTACTGTGAATCATCCTACTTGAGTATAGTATGATCTTCCAGTTGCATTTTTGACTGGAAAAAGTAAGTATTTCTCAATAATTTTTATTTGTTATCAAAGGAAGTGATTTAAATTATAAACTTTTAATGAAGAAAACAAAAACAATAACATATGAATAAAATTTCCTGTCAGGAATATTTCAAGAACAGCAGAGCTGAGGAATTTCTTCTCCTAGCTCTTCAGCATCCTGGCCACCCCCCCCCCCCACACACACACCGATTATTTTACTTTATAATCACAGTAGTGGGATTATTTTTTGCAGGATAGAAATTAATTAGATCTAAAAGTACAAGATTATTAATGTAATCTTACAATTTAACAAATATCTTAGCAATTTTGAATTTAGCTGGTGCTTTTCTTTTTATAAATGTAATGTTATATAGTCAGTCAATCTTTTAAAGGCACTGTCTCCAAAATATTAGAAAACGTTGTGGTCCCATTCTTATTAGTACAGCTATTTGCATTTTTATGCAAGTGTGTGATTGGTCTGGCTACTAAGAAATACGTTTGCCCCACACAATAAATTGTTCTTAATTTATTTTTTTTTAATAAGAACTTGGGAATAGTCTGGCATGTAGATGAAGTATAGAGGAGAAATTAATTCTGACTGAGTGCTTCACAATAAAAGGAAACTGTGTCTACCTTTACAAATCTTACTTCATTGCACCCCAATATTTTAAAACATTGCAGGGGTGACAGTCTTACAATATTATAATAGTCTTGAGTTGGAGACATAGCAGATTTACTCAGATTAAACTTGTGATCAGAGATATCTGATAAAAATTAACATTATCTAAAGCTTTAAGTGTACCACTTGTAGAATGAAAATAAAATTCAGTCTATGGTGTGTAAAGGGAATCCAACAATTGTTACGTGAGAGATGTAGATTTTAGTCAAAAGGTATATTTAATTATAGTAAAAAGGATTTAAACAACATAAAACTTTAATTAAATGTATGAATCTTTGTTTAAAGTCATGTGAAGCTCTGGAGTTTATTTCTTGCTCTCCAGATATTTTGCTTCATATTGATACAATGTTCAGCAATCTGTTTAGTTAAATATTATTTGGTTATTCATAATTTAATCTCTTAGAGGTAAAGCCAGCATGACTTAATGGCTGCAGAATATTAAGTATGATAGAGTGATCAGATAAATTTCTCACCCTGACTTCCATCTGTGGTGTACTGAATACATAATTCCTTGCTATGCATCAGAGACTGGCTGAGCAAATCCGATCTGGTTTGAAGCATGCTATAGAAATTGCAGACAAACCAAAATCCGACCCAAATGAATAAAATAAAAACTAAATCCCAGTGGCTGGCAGAGGCATATAATGAAGAAAAATCAAGCTCTCAAATATAAAAAACTCAGCAATTTATTATCACACAGACACATAAGCGCTTTCACGTCTCCAAAAGACCGCTTCCTCAGACAATTTCAAATATCAAAGGGAACCTATTTAAACTTAAAAAAAAAAAAAAAACAACACATGACCCACACCATTAAATATTTTTAAAGTAGCATCATCATCTTCTTTCGGCTGTTCCCATTAGGGGTCGCCAGAGTGGATCACCTGTTTCCATTTCTTCCTGTCCTCTGCATCTTGCTCTGTCACACCAACCACCTGCATGTCCTCTCTCACCACATCCATAAACTTTATCTTAGGCCTTCCTCTTTTCCTGTTACCTGGAAGCTTCATCCTTAGCATCTTTTTCCCAATATACTCAGCATCCCTCCTCAGCACATGTCCATACCAATGTAATCTTGCCTCTCTGGCTTTGTCTCCAAACCTTTCAACCTGGGCTGACCCTCTAATATACTTATTCCTAATCCTGTCCACCCTTGTCACACCCAGTGCAAATCTTAACATCTTTAACTTTGCCACATCCAGCTCAAACTCCTGCCTTTTTGTCAATGCCACTGTCTCCAACCCATATAACATAGCTGGTCTCACTACCCTCTTGTAGACATTCCCTTTCACTCTTACAGGTACTCGTCTGTCACAAATCACTCCTGACACTCTTCTCCACCCACTCCATCCTGCCTGTACTCTCTTCACCTCTCTTCCACACTCACCGTTACTCTGAACTATTGACCCCAAGTATTTAAACTCATCCACCTTTGCCACCTATACTCCTTGCATCCTCACCATTCTTCTATCCTCCCTCTCATTCACAAATGTGTATTCTGTCTTAGTCCTGCTGACCTTTAATCCTCTTCTCTCTAGGGCATATCTCCATCTCTCCAGAGTCTCCTCCACCTGTTCCCTACTCTCACTACAGATCACAATGTCATCTGCAAACATTATAGTCCATGGGGACTCCTGTCTGATCTCGTCTGTCAACCTGTCCATCACGATTGCAAATAAGAAAGGGCTCAGAGCTGATCCTTGATGTAACCCCACCTCCACCTTAAACGCATCCGTCACTCCCACCGCAGACCTCACTGCTGTCACATTACCCTCATACATATCCTGTACCACTCTTACATACTTCTCTGACACTCCTGACTTCCTCATACAATACCACAACTCCTCTCTAGGCACCCTGTCATATGCTTTCTCTAAGTCTACAAAAACACAATGCAAGTCCTTCTAACATTCTCTGTACTTCTCCATCAACATTATCAGAGCAAACATCGCATCTGTAATGCTCTTTCCCAGCATGAAACCATACTCCTGTTCATTAATCATCACGTCCCTTTTTAACCTAGCTTCCATTACTCTTTCCCATAACTTCATGCTGTGACTGATCAGTTGTATCCCTCTGTAGTTACTACAGCTCTGTACATCACCCTAATTCTTAAAAATCGGTACCAAAACACTTTTTCTCCATTCCTCAGGCATCCTCTCACTTTCTAAGATTTCATTAAACAATCTGGTTAAAAACTCCATTGCCATTTCACCTAAACACCTCCATGCTTCCACAGGTATGTCATCTGGGCCAACAGCCTTTCCATTCTTCATTCTCTTCATAGCTATCCTTACTTCCTCCTTGCTAATCTATTGTACTTCATGATTCACTATCCCTACATCATCCAACCTTCTCTCCCTCTCATTCTCTTCATTCATCAACCCCTCAAAGTACTCTTTCCATCTCCTCAACACACTGTCCTCACTTGTGATTATGTTTCCGTCATTATCCTATATCACCTTTACCTGCTGCACATCTTTCCTATCTCGGTCCCTCTGTCTAGCCAATCAGTACTGGTCCTTTTCTCCCTCTTTAGTGTCCAACCTTTCATACAACTCTTCATATGCCTTATTCTTAGCCTTCGCCACCTCTCTCTTTGCCATGCACCTCATCTTCTTATACTCCTGTCTACTTTCTTCATTTCTCTGACAATCCCACTTCTTCTTTGCCAACCTCTTTGCCTGTATACTCTGCATGCATCCCAGCCATATTTTTGGTAACATTGTTACTGGACAGGCACTTAGGGTATCAAGATTAACAAGTGAAGATCACAATTTAGACGGGAGCTTATATGAGCTTAAAGGTGAATTCATGTCCAGGGGATACAGTGAAACAGAATTGGAAGCAGCCTGTTGCAAGGTTCGTAGTGAGAGGGAAGGGAGGGGTAGACCTTACTTTGTTGAAAATAACTCCACACTAATGGCACGCACTGTTAAGTCGTGTGTGTATTGTGCTTCCCTTTGTGAAAGGGATAGATGAGGTAAAGATTATTAAAGGGAATTGGCACATTTTGGAAACAGACAATAGGTTTTCAGATATTTTAAGTAATGGTCCCAGATTTGTTTACAGTAACATGAGGAACTTGAAACAAAAGCTGCGCTTTCAGAGAATGAAGATATCCCATCCTATAAGCATTGATGGTACATCTAAATGCAACGATTGTAATTATTGTCAATACGTTGGTGATTCAAGTTCTATGTGGGGAAAATCAATAGGAGTCTCAGAGAGAATCAAGGACCATCTTTATTGTATTCACAAAGGTCATGACTACAGTGCTTTAGCTAAGCATATATTGCAGACAGATATGACCCATTATTTTTTATTTCAAGTTTTACATGTAGTATATAATAGTTCAACTGCTGTTTTCATCAGTCCTACATCCCCTTTACCTTTTGACCATAAATCTACAGGTAAGGCACTTAACGCACTATCTTCCTCTTGAGTTAGAAGGATTTGTCATGCCATTTCTGTTTTGTCATCCCTGAGGTGCACACTTGGTTGTGCCCAAGTCACCCAATTTAATCTTTGTACCTGGATCTGTTGATCCTTCAACTGACTTTCGGACATTGTGTCCTAATTCGTTACCTTTTTCGCCAAATCTACCCAATGTGTCCCCACCGCTTTAGTAATTGAAATATGTGGGCTATAACCTGAGCGATATAAAGAACTTATTTCCTTGGTCAAAGTACAGGTCACTACTGTATTACCTTGCGTATCCCAAAACATATAATTCAAAATTATCCTTGCACGTTTGTGCTTAAAGAATTCTTTTTCAAATTCTTTATCCGGTCCAGGGGCCTTTCTATAGAACATTGTACAATGTAAGTGCACCACAACCTGTGGTGACCCACTCCTAGATTTACTTAAAGCTAGGTTGATCAAATCTGTATCAACCCTCCCCGACCCGTTTGAAATCAAGTCCTGGCTATACCAGTAAAACAAGTCTTGTACTCCCTGTACCACCAAGCCATCCGCTAACCTTTTCGCCTCAATGCCTTTAGGTGTGGGAATTGCCGCTATTCCAAACGAATGCATCAAATCTCTTCCCAGCAAATTAACTGGACAAACTTTCGATATAATTACACTACACCTAACAGTTTCATTTGTTTACGGATCTGTGAACAATAGAGGATGAGACAGTGGTTCCTTATAGATTTTCCCGTTTGCCGCTTTCACAAGGACAAACTCATCTGTTTCGCAGTTCGGAGGCAGAACTGCTGGACCCAAAAGTGTACGCAATGCACCTGAATCACATAAAAACTCCACTTTTTGTCCCTCAACCAAAAACTCTATCATGGGTTTTTGATCTAGATGCATAGCAATACCCAAATTTGCCAGGTTTATGACTTCACAGTCACAATCCCGCCCTTCCTTCTGAGTGTTCTGACATTCATCGCAGAGATTGTCTGCCTCATCATCATCACAATCATTCTCACTTTCTTCTTCTCTACAATAATGAATTTGGCGTCTTCCTTTACTATCATATAGTCATGCGGAGCCCTTGTTCGTAAGCTGTGGGGGATGTTGCCACTCTTCACAGTCGGCAGAGAAGTCCCCACATCTACCGCACTTAAAACATTCTCCACGTTTTAACCTCCCCTCATATTCCTCTGAATGTCCACCCAGTTTATTTAATGTGTCCCATTTCAGGCCCCCACGTTTGTTTACGCCACCATGGCACCATTGCCCCCTTTGGTCCTGTACCAAGAATATACTACCATCATCCCCTACTGCTAACACTTGTACTTTCTTTTTCTTTTTTAAATTGAAATGTTGCTCAGCATGCCGTGCATATTCAAACAAAGGTTGCAGTCTACATGTTCTATGATCTACCATATGCTTAGCTATAAAACTACTTATCGGAGCCCTACAACCCTTAAGAAAAGCATTTTTCAATTGCTGTTCATACGGACTATCATTGGTCTGATCCTGCGGAATCATCATTCCACAATGGTTATTGAACACTTCTGTCAATCTTACAATATAGTGATCTACAGATTCATCATCATTTTGGATGCACTGATTTATTACTGTTCAATCTGCTCTTGGACGCCACTTATCAGAAATTCTCTTTAACAGATCAGTGACTCGCATGTCTAACACCCCAGAATTATGCTTTAATGTAGTGCCGTCATCTGCCTTACATGTCCAAGCACCACAAACTAAGTGCCAATCTGGACCCAGGATTTGTCGCACTACCTGTTCTACTTCTAAACCATTTAGATGATAACTTAAATGCATACCAACTATGTCCTCAGAAAACTTTTGAAAATTAACCTTGGGATGAGGAATACCATCTGTAGCTCGTTTTATATCCTCTCTAGCCCAGGGACGATAAACTAAAATAGTTGGCTCTTGTCCAACATCCCCTGCTTGTGGGTTTGCAACTTGTATTAAGGGAAGAGCTTCTGAGTAGTCAGAAAGTTTAATGGCCCAACTTCCTTGCCCTGCTGGTCCTGACCTTAACTGCATAGGTTGGTCTACCTGTTGCAAAGCAACCTTGGGTACTACGGGAATTTGCGGGTAAATTGGAGGGGTCACAACATTTCCTTGAGCAGCCAATAACCCACCCTGCTGTACAGATCCCACATCTTCAGACTGATATTGAGGAGGTTCCGCCAGTACGGCAGCAGCAATTTCCTCATACGGTGGGGCAGTTGCCTGCCTTTGTATCGCACAAACTGTATGCTCATCCTCCTTATCTAAAAATAAAGCTACTGTTCCACTTGGCACCAGTGATCCCTTTTGATTTATTTTTTCTTTTTCCTGGCACTGTTTTTCTTTTATAGCTCGTTTATTTGCTGCTTCTAACCATTTTTGTGGGAAATCCCAATTGTCTTCGCTTTTTAGTTCTAGTTCCCGCATCTCTTTTCAAATCTCTAACCAATTTTGCACAGGCATTCTTATTCAGGGTACCATCAAAATCATATTTCAACTTCCACTTTTTCAAAAATTAACATTATTTTTGTTTAAACCTTTCATATACTTAGCATCAACATTTAAACAGACATCACTCTCACACTTGCAGCAGCTCGAACCCATGTTTCCCCTAGATTTCTTATTTTAGGACTGTATCAGTTATTTTACAGGGCTTATTATAAAATGGGGCTATCTTAACGGGGGATCCTAACAAAATAATCTTAACAAGTAATCCTACCCACCCTTAACTAAAAATAAAACCCTTGTCGACAAGGTTAAATTAAATTAAAAGAAAATTTAGTTTTCATCCAACCTGAACGTTTCCCCTTTTGGTTCAGAAACCGTCCCTCAGTTAGGGATCAGAGAGCGGCTGGCCTCCTCTCAACGACAAATCAGTCAGAGGGCTTTCAGTCGAGGGAATCTTAAGATGAGAAACCCACACCTGCACAGGTTTTTCGGTCTCTCTGTCGGTCTGATCCGTATCTTCGTAGAGGTTTCCGGTCCGAAGGACCAAAATGTCAGAAGAAAAATTCAAACGAGTCACATCTGCCTCAGGTGATGAAAAACTTCTTTATTAGCAGCTAACCAGATTACACAGCATGTTGGCCAAGATGATCTCTGGTCAACTTGTTTACTGACATCAACTTTTATACTGCAAGCAAAACAACTTTTCGTTACATTTCTGACCGTTGACAGTTGGCTATGAAAAACACCTGTGATAAACATGTTTATCACATATCACCTCAAACCAACAGTTAGTACAGAATGTTCAAGAAGTACAGAATGTTCAGTTCAACAGTGGTAGCTCAAATTTTCCAGGACACAGTCTGCTTCAGTAAATTAACTCTTACTCGGCCGTGCATCCTTATCCCAGGCTTCACTAAGCTATAACCAAATCTCTTTATTCTGAAGAGCAGAAAACAAATATTATTCAGGTTCATAAGCAATGCTGCATTTTGTTCACAGATGAGGCCCATCTTTGATAGGCATATCCCAACAAATAACATGTTCACTTTGCAAGCAGAGGAAAAAGACAAATAACAGTATGTTTTTAAAACTTTTTCTCTTAACAGTGTATTACGTATTTATAGATGTTTTTTCTAGTTATGCTATTTAGATGTCAAATATTTAAAAGGTGATTTTATGGAGCTTTTTAAGATTGTTATACAGTCTAATATATTTATTTTTCATATTTTTAAAATGAGTGTATTCATTTAGGGATATTTTTGCAGTTGGTACTGGGCTATCTGCCCAAAGGCATATATTAGCCCAGCCACGTTGTGCGGTATTCACCGCCCCTTTAGTAGTTCCCTAGACCCTTGTACTAGCAGCTAGTACCCTTGGCCCCTATCTAGTAGTGCTGTTGGTGTGATCCCCGGTGTGAACTTTCTGTTACCCATCCACTCATCAAGGTTCCTCTTGAAGAGTGATAGTGAGGGGCTCTGTCTTATGTAGATCGGGGCCCTGTTCCATAGTAAGGGAAGTCTCTGCGAAGGGACTCTATCCCTCCACCATGTTCTATTCATTGTTGCATTGAGGTTTATATCCCTAGAGCGTGTAGCTCGAGTAGATTAGGTTTTGCTAAATGGAGCATGTTCAACAATTCTGGGTTGGACATGGCTCTGTACGTTAGACAGAGATCGCCTCTGAGAAAGCGGTATGCAACAGAGAACAGTCTTAGCTTTTTCAATCATGCTGCATAGGGCAACTGTTTGAGGCCAGTAATCCTCTTGGTTAGGTACCTTTGTGTACCTTTGTTAATGGACATCAGCTCGGTATAACAGCCCTGTGTTTCTTATGCTTAGTCAAACACTCTGCTTGTGCTGTGCTGACATATATCCCATGTGCCTCTGATATAAGAGGTTTGGGAGGTCACTCAGTGGAAGTTCTAGCTTTGCTGGAGTTTTCATTTTGTTTTTACTGATTGGGTTTAAAGTGACCTTCTCACTTATTGTTATAGGTCTATAATTGGATGTATCAGTGGAACTACCACCTTTGTGCAGGGGGATTACATGGTTTATTTTTCAAATGGGGGAATAGCTGAGTCAGTTATTGATCTATTAATAATGATTGCAACTGGCACAGCTATGGCATCTGATGCAATTTGAAGGAATTCATCTGGGAGATGATCAGCAGCTAGGGTTGTAGATTTTAGGTTGGCCAATATATTTCTGATATAATCAGTTGATGCTGATTGGAGGCTAAAATAGAGGTCTGGTATTGGGGAAGTTGGGGGAAGGTTGGTTATATGATTCAGTAGCTGGTTGGCAAGGGATAGTATGGTTCCTGTGAAGTATCTATTAAAAGTATCAGCTACATCACCTGGTTGGCTATTGGTAACTGTTGGGGATGGGGTAGTAGGTGTGCCTGGTTGAAGTACCTTATTTATCCTTGCCCAGAGTTTTTGTGGGTTTCTTTGATATTTTGTTTGTAGATTTAGAAAGAATTTTTTCTTATCCTGGTACACTGATTTTTTTGTGCTATTCCAAAATTTATCTTAGAGCTTCTGGTCTGTAGGGGATTTGGTTTTCCTCCACAGATTCTAGAGTTTGTTCCTTTCTATTATTTTTATTTTGATGCCTTTTTTAGCCAAGGTGCAGTTTTTGGCTTGGATCTAATGGTCTGACATGAGGCATGTCTATCTGATGAAGTTTTCAATTTTAGGAGACAAAATTGCTTATCTGTTTTTAAGTCTTTTAGTTTATTTATACATTAAAATATTTTTTTGTCACAACTCATAGTCTTGGTCCTAGTCTGAATGTTCTTTCAGTGGTTTTACCAGTTTGTCTTTGTTTGCTATAGTGGAAGCTGATGCTTCATCTCTGCCATGTACTGGGTTTGGGACTTGTTGCAGAGGATATAGGTGGACGGTTGGAGTAACTATACTATCTATCTCCCTATTCCTCCGAGGAGGCATGAGAATAATCTTTATCTGGAATAAAAGTATCAGGACCAAAATAACCATCCCCATCTATAATTATCAGGAACTGATTGACAAGTTTACATGAACATAGCATTTGTCATCTAGGAAGAGAAGATAATACCCCCTTTTCCTTCGTCTTGGGAAGTTAATAAACATTTCAGTTAATTTCGAAATAGAAGAGGAGGAAGAAGTTTTAGGTTGACTAAAGGAAGGATGCAACTGAGGCGGTTGAGTCATTTGGCTAGTAGAGGTGGATGATTCAGAAGGTTGCCTTCCTTGAGAAGGTGGTGGAGTAATAATCTCTGAGGTGGAAGAAGAGAAGGCAGAATCTTGCTGGTCAAGGGGAGATGTGGTGCATTATAAGGTAGTGGTAGTGCAGTGGGCAAAACTAAGCAGTCATCATCAGATGACTTGCCATGGCTAAGTTGTAATTTCTGTACTTCCCTGAGGGGATAGAACCCATAACCACCCTCTCCCTGACATTTGGAATGTTGTACATGATTAACCATCTTATTAGACATGCTTATAACTGTGTTTTAAGTTCAGCTGCATTGTGTCAAACTGCGAACTATAGAATCATGACAGGGACTTTATCACCTTTTTCTCTGAGTCTTTTTTTTTGTAAGTTTAACAGAAATTTTTTTTATCAAAAGTACTTGCAGGTGGAAAAGTCAATTTACCATCACTTTTAGTGAGCTTATGCCATTTATCCAAGTAGAGACAACTATCTTTGTTACAATTCTGAATCATACGTCTTGCAGGAATACCATAATCCAGTTCTTTTAAAGTACCCTCATTCACTCTCACTCTAAAGGAAACTTACAATGTTAATACAAAAAATAAGATAGCCCACATGCATACAAAAGGTACATTTACCTGTGGAAACCAGAAAGTCTGCCAAGACTGAAAGTTCCAAAGAGAGGTGCAGTTGTGAACTGATGGTACATTAAATACACTAGACATAAAACTGTCAAAGGGCCCACTAAAGTGATTTTCTGTAGAAACAGCTCCAGCCAGTTCAGAAAATATCTGATTTAAGGCATCATCTGTTAAGGTTCAACTATAATAAAATTAAACTTCAGACATTTGCAGATTAATATATAATTTATTAAAAGAAATAACACACACGTGTGGGAGACAGTACTCAGGAAGTCATGTCTCTTTAAACAAAAGAATTCATGATCTTTTTATAAAAATACTTTGACAAAGTAGTAAACTTTATTGCTTGTTTGAACCGAGCTGACTGAGGTGGGCTACCAGCCACAAGTCTGAGCTGAGATACCGGATGACCAGAGATCTCTGAGCTTCTTAAAAAACATAAGTTGCCTATTTTTTGCTTGATTATACTATTTACTGCACTCTTTATTGTGTTCTATTTATTTAATACTATATTTCAATACTGTAAACTAAACTGCACTGTTTATACCACATTTGTCTGCCTTACTTTTACCAGTTAAATCATATTTTTATTGCTGTTTTCACTGTTGCAAAGCTTTTTTTTTCTTATTTTCACTGTTTGCAAAGTAATTGTTGCTACTTTTCACTGTTTGCAAAGCATCTGTTCTGTTTGTTGTTTCCCTGACAAGTAGTGTTTTAAATAACTGATTTGTTTTCTGTTTAAACCATTGTTTAGTGTCTCCTTGCTGTTTTTCTGCTGTTTAAATCATTTTTAGTGTCTCACTGCTGTTTTTCTGCTGTTTAAAACATTTTTTTAGTGTTTCCCATCTATATTAATGTAGCTAGTAGCTGTAGCTTAGTCCAGATACAGGTATGCTGCATCTGGGTCTGTTTGTAGTAACTTTTGTACTCTGAGCACATGTTCCATGCCATCTTTGATTGGATGGTGCCTTTCTGCACTCTTGTGAGAGAAGTGTGCTTACCGGTCTGGTGATGGATGATTGGTCTAGGGCTTGGAGTAAGCACCCACATTGGTTCTTTTGAGTTTTTTTTTTTTTAAGTTTATTATCAACATCTGGTATTTAAGCCCTGCATTTGAGCTGGTTTCTGCTTGTTTGCACATACTGCAGCACCGCACACTGCCACACAATTGAGCACCATAGCTAGACAGATAATTTTGCATTTTTTCCCTTAGATATAGCTATAGGACATTAGGGTAGTCCTCATCTTTAGTACATCTCCAATCTAAGAAGTATTGCTAGTGGGCTGTGACCTATTAAACCAAAAGCCAAAATCCCTGTCAGAAATACCCATCCACAGAGCACTTCCTAAATCAGTCCTAATAGCACCCCCCCCCTCCCCGTCTGTGATAACTGTTCTTCAAATGTGGTATTATGGACAGTTGGACTAACCTGTTTCTCCTACCAGCCTTGTTAACCTGGGTCTCCTGAGGCAGTGTAGCAACAGCCTCATGTACATTGACAACCCTGTACTAATAACTCACTCTAGTACAGTGTGTAAGAGATGTGTCTGCACCACAAATATTGAATCCCTGCTCTCTTGCACTCGCCCACCACTAATCATGCACATAGTACCACTACTCATGCACATAAACATTCAAAAAATAAATCAACATACGCAGGGTTTTCTCAAAAAACTTACCAAAATACATGAGACCTCCAAAATAAAAGACTGCTGCAATTAACACAGTTCCCACAACATCCGAGACACACAGCAACATCAGAGTCTCACCTACCAAGCCCTTAAGGTGTAACACTCAAAAAACAGATTTTCTTATCATTAGAGACTCTATAGTGAGACACACGGATGTCCCACTCACCAGGTTAGATAAGGAGAAAGTCAGTCAGCTGCCTGTCCGGTGCCAGGATTCATCAGATCATGCATGCACTCAGGACTCGGCAACAGGTACCATTATGACTCCATCATAGCTTGTGTAGGAGTGAACGACCTGAGATGTACCTCCTCAGACTATATGATGATAGAGATTGAGCTCTCCAAGTAGGGGTCCCAGGCAGGTATGTCCCTAGCCTTGAGCAGCATATTACCCTCACCAATGATAATGTCTCAGTATAAACCAAAAGTGATCAGTTGCAATAATTGGCTTAGTTTTGGTGTAATTCAAAAGGAATCCTTTAGCCTGGGATGACATGGTTGACAAACTTTGCTGCTTTGCCAGAGGCCATTTGCACCTGGCACCACTAGGCTTTTGGCTGCTGGAAAGGATCTTGCCTCTCCCATAGTGCCTTGTTTGGGCAAGGTCTCAAAAAAGGAATTGCTGACATGCAAATTGCCAACCATAACAAAATAAGGGTTATGCTGTTAAATGCTAGGAGTTTAAACCAAAAACTGTACACCCTGGAAGCACTTATATCACTGGAGGATGTAGATGTCTATGCAGTTAGAGAAACATGGTTCAAGGCCTCAGAGACTACCTCGGCCTTGCTAGGCTTCATTGTCTTCCAGAACTTCAGGATGCAAAATGAACATGTGAGAACCAAAGGAGCCAATGTTTCTATCAATGTTAGAGGTAAATTCACCTCCCGACTAGTTAGACTGGACAACTTCATGGAATTACTCCAAGTTCAGATTACTGGGGGTAAGACCCCCATTCAAGTCATAGCTAGTTACAGATCCCTCTCCATGGATAATGATGTGTACTTGAAACTGGGGTCAATCCAAATATTGCCAAACACTCTGGTCATCGGGGATTTCAATTATCCCACCATCAGCTAGGAAACCTACTCTAGCCCTAGTGCAAAAGTTCCTTGAGTTTTAACTCAAATGCCCTAGAACAAATTGTTCAAACCCCAACAAAAGGAACAAACATACTAGATCTGGTCCTCGCTAACATGCCAAACCGATGCATCACTGCAACTGTCAGACCCTCATTAGTTAAATCTGATCACAAATCAGTCGCTTTCAAACTGGCACGAATACCAGAGGTCACAAAGGACAAAGTTAGACTAAAAAACTTCACAAAATTAAACTATACCCACCTAGAGGAATGTATAAATGTATTCCAAGCCCCACCCCAAGCTGGAAGTGGTAACTACACAAAAACTTATACTAAAGCCCTGTACATTTCTTTGTAAAAGTGTATAGACTTGTCTGTTCCAGAGAGAATCAAGGCCAAAGTCCCAAGTAAAAAAAAAAAAAAAAGCTACCCTGGTGATATCCAGCATCAACAAACTTTACAACAAATGCAAAATGTTGTCTAAGAAAACTAAGGCAAGGCCCCAACAATGTAAAAGTACCCTCCTCAGCCTCAACAGGCAAATAAGACGTGTCAAATCCTCTAAGGGTAACTTTCAGAAAAACTTAGCAATCACAGCCAAGGATGATCATAAGGCCTTTTACAGCTATGTATATAGCTTAAAAGGTAGGACCCAAGCATGTGCCAACCTAGTGACAAATGGTATCACACACACTAATCCTGCAGAGATAGCAAACCTGCTAGAGGACAGATTTGGTGAAAATTTCACTCCCTTATCCCCTCCAAACTTATCACAAACCTTGACCTCCACTTCCCCCCCAACCGTACATATTTGAAGAGCAGGTAATTAAAGCCTTATCCAAGGCAAAAAACATAGACTCTATGGGACCCAATGGCATCCCAGGCTGTTTTCTAAACAAACTAAAACATGAACTAGCATCGCCATTATGTACCCTATTCAATTACAGCCTAACCACTGGCTTTGTTCCTGTAGAATGGACAACAGCAACAGTTATTCTCCTCCACAAAGGTGGCTTAGCAACAGACCCAGGGAGTTATACACCCATAAGTCTGACCAACCTCATCTGTAAAGCCAGGGAACATATCATCACAGACCTCATAAATAAAGACATAGGTGACCTCCAAACCCTGGATCCAACCCAATTTGGCTTTGTCAAGGGCAGATCCTGCCATTAACAAGAGCAAATCTGTGCACACAGCATACATTGACTTGACAAAGGTCTTTGACACAATCCCACACTCAGGCATTACTGAAAAAAATAGCAAACTGAATGTATAACCCTTTGTTGTAAGATGGGTTGCCAACTGGCTTACAAACTGGTCACATTCTATCAAAGTGGCGACTCCACATCAACCAGCAGACCTGTCACCAATCTACTGTTTGATGTATATTTGTCAGAAGTTCAGGCCAAAAATAAAGGGGGTGTGGCTAACCAGGTTTGCAGATGACTGCAAACTGGGTGCAATTATTGAATCCCCAAATTGTCGGTATACTTCAGGAGGGACTTGCACAGACCAATGGGTGGTGTCTTAGTCATGGTCACAAACTAAATGCAAAGAAATGCATCTTCATTCCCTTTGGTAAAAACAATGTCTCTTCACACTATCAAATTAACAACAGTACCCTATGTACCTATGAAGTGGTAAGAGATCTGGGATCACAAGTAGACTGCGACCTTAACTTTGACCACCATATGTCACTGAGGAACTCCCTGGCTATTAAGGATACCCTCATCTACTTCAAGCTTTGCCAATTTGGATCTACTTTTTGTGCTGTCCCAATACTTTACTACTGCTTTAGCAGCATTTTACAAAGTACGTCTTACCACTTGACCTTGCTGATAGCTATTCTCAGCTCTGTTTTTTTTTATAAGTGTACTAACTTATTTGTTTGGCCTCTGTGTCAGAAATACTAGCAGCCAGACTCCTCTCTAAGACCAGTATTTTTCTAAGCTCTTCCTTCCCATACTGCCTACCTTACCCTTCCCAACTAGAGTTATTTTTTCTGCCCTTAGACACCTGTTGTAATACCACCTTTGAACTCTAGGTGTCAGTCTACCCTGGCCTAATCCTTACCCTCCTTCCATTCGTACTAGCTTAGCTCTTTACACTACTCTTTCCTATTTTATCCTCCCTTGCCCTGTTCCCCAACTATTCCCCATACTCCCACTCTCTCCCCCTAACCTGCATTCCTCTCACCTTCTACCCTTAGCAGACTAGTAAGGTATATATTTTTCATCTTCTTTGCCTTTGTCTTGACCTTTACCTGCTCAACTGGACACTACTCACCTGCTTACCTTCTCTAACTGGGCAGCTCTGCTCACTGATTGTTTCCCCTCTCTACTTGCTGTTTCCCGCTCCGTTCGCCCTACGGGCTCACTCCGCTCCCCTACCCTACCCCCAATTCCCACCCACCCCCAGTGCTGTTACACTTATACCTAGCAAGTTACACCCACTTTCCTTCCTACCCAATCACTCTCAACATATAATTCTCAACTCCTCCCCTTCTTGCTCTTCTCTACTCCACCTCTTTTACTAGAACTATACCTCTTGATTTCACTCCTTAGCTTACTCCTTACCTACTTCTACACATAATCAGTATCTATAATCATTTATTTTACACCTATTTATTTATCTTATACTCCCCTCTCCCTTTTTCTGACTATCTTTCTAAACTCTTAACCTATATCTTTCCCTACATTTGATCCACATTTTCAGCTTCCTATCTCCTGTATATAACCTCTATATTCCACTCCCCCAATGGCCCATTCTCTCAAACCTTCCCTGAAAAACTGTCTTGTCTCCTCTTCCTTATTTCTCCTTCTATCCTTAATCCACTCTCTCACTGCATACGAACACTACACTCTAAAGCTCAATGTGACCTATCTACAAACACTCCCCATCACAGATCCCCTCAGCCTTTCTCATAGTAACATTACCTCTACCTCAGCCTATTTGCTTCCCAAGTTCCATAGGAACACCCATGTTTCTTACCTCCCCAATAAGCTATCCCCACCCAAGTACTATAAATACTTAAAGATTTCATCCATTCAAACCATAAACATTTTAACAGGTGGAGATATTCATCCCAATCCTGGTCCACCCTTACCAAATACCAATCTACAGAATCCATCATTTAATAATGCTAATTCTTCTTTCATAATTCAGAACTCTCTCAGTATAGCACATCTTAACATTCGTAGCATTAACAACAAAGTTAGTCAACTGCATGCTCTCCTTCAGGTTTATCCATTTGATATCCTTTGCCTTACTGAAACTTGGCTAAAACCTTCCACTCATGACCTAGAAATAACCCCTCCTGGATATAATATATTAAGATATGACCGTACATCAAAAAAAGGTGGCGGTGTAGCTATCTTGTTCAAATCTGATCTTCTGGTTTCACTATATGATGTATCACTTCCCTCAAATACCAATGCTGAGACCCTTACTATCAAACTCCAATTGAATAGCTCTAAAGCAATCTATATTGTCTGCTCTTACATCCCTCCAGGAAGTAATATTAGCACCCTAGAAAACATTCTCAGTAGCCTTTCTACCCAATTACCACAAGAAACAATTGTCCTAGGCGATTTTAATATAGACTGGACCTTATGTAATTCCCCCACCCTAACACCCATATTAATCTATTTGGTTTTAATCAAATAATAAACTTCCCACTAGAATCCACAAACCAAATAGCAAAGAATCTACTCTTGACTGGATCCTTATAAATAGTCACCCAGATACCTATAAGGTAGGATCTCTCCCAGACGACATTAGTGATCACATGCTAACCTTTATCACTAAACAAAAGAAATATAGCCCAAAAGGACAATTTTGTCACCTATCGTTCTAAAAAACATTTCCATGCTGAGAACTTTATTAATGAACTAAATGCATGTAACTGGTCATCTCTGAAACTACTTAATCTAGATGAAGCAATCTCTTACTTCAATTCTACTTTCCTTCATATTCTAAATAACCACGCTCCTTTCCGCTCCTCTAGAATCAGGACAAAAATAGCCCCATGGCTCACAAAACAGACCAAAGAAAAAATGTTTCTTCGAAATAAAATATGGGCAAGATGGAGAACCTCTAAAAGCTCTGTTGATCATCTATACTTTAAGCAACTAAGAAATGCTGTCAAAAAGGATATAATCTCAGACAAAAAAAACTACTACTCCCACCTGCAACATTCACACTCCAATAATCCTAAAAAATTCTGGTCTGGCATTAATAAACTTCTCAAACCAGGACATGCCACAACTCCTTCCCCCTGCTCTATTCCAAGTAGTAATCCTCTGCAAATAGCTAATGCCTTTAACTATTACTTCATTGAAACTATTCAAACATTAACTCAAACTCTAGTTCCCATGTCCCCCACTCCTACACAACACACAAATTGTCCCTTTCCCTCCCTTCATCTGCAACCTGTTCCCATCTCCTTTATCTGCAAACTCCTTCAAAAACTCAAACACTGCACTCCCTCTGCTGATTGCCTCCCAGCAGAATACCTTCAAATTGGAGCCAAAGCCATAGCATACCCTGTTTCTATCCTGATAAACAGATCCATCTCTGAAGCCTACATCCCCTCTATTTGGAAATTCTCACATATAATCCCTCTGCACAAAGGTGGTAAATCTACTGAGATCTCCAACTACCGTCCTATTGCTCTACTCTCCCCACTAGCCAAAATTATGGAAAAATGTATTCACCATCAGCTACTCCAGCACCTTCTCCAAAACAACTTGCTTGCTAACTGCCAACATGGATTTAGGCCCTTTCATAGCACTACTTCTGCCCTTTTAACTTTTACTGATTGCATAAATAGGAATCGTAACAATAACTGTCTCTCAGCTGCCCTATTTATTGACCTTTCCAAAGCCTTTGATATGGTCAATCATAACCTACTTATCAATGTGCTAAAGCCCAATCTCTTGACCCACAAGCAATCCTTTGGTTCAAATCTTATCTGGAAAACAGACAACAAGCAGTACGCTGGGATAATAATCTATCCACATACCTCCCAGTAAGCACTGGAGTTCCTCAAGGTTCTATCCTAGGCCCTCTTCTTTTCTCCATCTTTATTAATGATCTCCATACTGTTTTTCCACAATCCACCTGTATACAATACGCTGATGACTCTACTCTTATCTGTACTGCCAAGTCTTCTTCCTCTCTCCACACCCTTACACAAAATGTATTTAACACAGTTGAAAACTGGTTCACACAACGCTGCCTTCTTCTTAACCCTAAGAAAACTAAGCTACTACTCTTTACTCCCACTATAAAATCTCCTCAGTTCCACTTCACTATTACCTCTGACAATGGAACCTGCATTTCCCCCGATTCTACTGCCCAACTACTTGGACTAACTATTGACCATAACCTCACCTTCGATGCCCATGTTAATAATATTATAAAAACTGTTAATAAAAATTAGGCTCCCTGTATAGAATAAAACCCTTCCTTACACCTCTAGCTAAGAAATCCATAGCCCAGACTCACCTTACTTCCACCCTTTTCTATGCTTCTGCCATTTACACCAATCTATCTAAGCATAATCTCACCAAACTTGAAACTAGCTACAATAACATAACCAGATTTGCCACTGGCTCTCCATACAGAACTCATCACTGCCTTAACCTTAAACAACTCAGATGGTTAGAACTACAAAAGCAACTACAATACAATCAACTTGTGATTGCACAAAAAATCCTGCACCATCCCTCTAATACTCCCATCCTTACTAATCTGATCTCCCCTTATAAAAATCTTTCAACACTATGCTCAGCTAATAAACTTCTTATTGCCTGCAACCCTTCTAATAACAAAGCAGGCGATTCCCTCTTCTCCAATGTTGTGGGTAGAATCTGGAACAAACTTCCAAATACACTCACCTCACTCTCATCCTCTGTAATCTTTAAAAAACACCTTAGAGACCACCTTAAAATACATTGGCTTTGCCCCTGCTCAAAGCCTGATTGAATCTACTTTTCATCTCTCCCCTGGTTCTTACTTTCCTGCTTCCTTAATCAATTACCCTCCCATATCTTATGAACAACACTATAACATGTTTCCTAATGTTAAATTGTTTTAGTTTTGATTGACTTCACATGAACCCTACTAAAGCATTAAGACTTGTTTAATTTTTTTACTTCTACTCTAATGAAACGTTACATTATTCACAATTTATTTTTTTCATGTCTTATTTTGTAATGTAAAACTAATCTTTTTTATAATATTTTGAATGTATTAATTTACTTATGTTGGAGCTTTTCTCCTCGGGCCTCTACTGCAAAGGGATATGTATCCAGCTAGACTAGCCCGGTCAACAAATGTAAATAAAATAAATAAATAAAATGTCAACTGTAATAAGGAAGATTTTCTACATAGCACACTTGATTAGGAAAGGCATCACCTCTAGACCAAAGGAGGTTATAACATCTCTATGTTCGCCACTAATCAGGCCCATAGAGTATAATGCCCCTTTTGGCATGTACCATATACAAAGCATCTGCTGCTATTGGAGAGACCTCAGAGGTTTCTAACCAAGATCAGCAAGGGACTCTAGCAGATGTTCATAGGTTCATAGGTTCATACTAGGCTATCTGCCCGAGGGCATTTACAAGCCTAGCCCATAGTTTTGTGGCTTACGCCACCCCTTTAGTATGGGGAACTATACCCATTATTTTGCTGTGCCTCTGTTGAGCAGTGACACTGAGGTAATCCCTGGGGTATATCTGCGATCTCCCATCCATTGGTCAAGATTTCTCTTGAACAAGGCCAGCGAGGTGCTCTGCCAGCGAGATGTCTTATAGAGACCAACTAAAGTCTCTCTCACTATACTCTCCATCGTACAGACTACTTAGGGGAAACTTATTCCTGGCTTACAGAGCAATCTTTGACTCAAACCTAATGAATTTGCTGCACAGCTGTAAATCAAATGGGACTAGAGCTACCCATTCCAGGGACCTAAATATGGTCTGTGACTTGAATAGGATGTGCAGGAGGGACACTTTTGTCTCCCAGTGACTGCCACATCTTTGAAATAGGCTACCAATTCATGTGAAGCAGAGCACCTCTATAACACTGTTCAAAAGGAACCTGGATGAGTGGATGGGGCACTATAAATTCTTACCAGGGATAGCACCCGCAACCCTCATGGACATGGGGCAGTCATTAATAAATACAATACTGGATACTGACTAGAGTATCTGTGGTATTACATTGGGATGAAATGGCTAGGTTTGAAATTAACTTTGCGTCAGTAGCCTAGTAACCTCTTATGATCAGTCATACCACTGCTAGCATGGATTAGAAAAATACTAATACAGTTCATAATAGAATTTATTCTTCAGACCATTACTAAATATCTAGTAGAAATACGTCAAGTTTAGTAAAAATAGAGCTGCAATTTCTTATTTACATTTTTAGCTTAGTGTAGAATAAGTTTTTTTTACCATGTGAATAAAACGTTACATTTTGTATTTTTCTGTGTTTCCTCTTAAACTGTTGCAAACGCATACACTAACCTTGTAGGATAAGTGAAATTTCATTTTAACCCTTTATACTGTCTTTTATATCAACAGAGGTCCAGTCTCCACCTTTAATTACTCCAGTCGTTCAGTTGTTTAACATATCCAATACATCTAGTTCCAACAGTTCATACCCAATTTCAAAAATACCTGTCCAGATGACCAAAAAGTTCAGTCTGGAGTTCTTCTACCACAGACAGTCTTCACTCATGAAAAGGAATGTCTGTTTTACCCAACTAACCTGATGATTTGAGTTATTGTCCTAACCCAGCAGTCTGACTTTGCAGCCTGTTATCTTCGTATAGCCAAGAGTTGAAGTTGCACTGCCTCTGTCATTCGAGGCACTCTCTGTTGCTGCGTGTGATGTCAGACCACATTCAAAAGTTAAAGATGCCAGGGTAAAGGTTAAAACAACATAAATCTAAAACAGTTGGGCACTTAAACCAGTAAATAAAAATATGCCCCTTATATTGACACAGATAAACCTTACTGTTATCGGGGCATCTTTGACAATACACCAACCAGGGGTGCAACCATACTGAACCTGGTCCTCACTAATAACGGAAACTGTTGAACATCCCTTACTGTAATGCCTTCCCTAGTAAGGTCAGATAACAAAATGCTCTCCTTTGAAGTAAAAATAAAACCTGGACCCCCAGCTAAACCTGGAATATTCAGGAACTATTCTAAGGCTAACCTCCTGCTATTAAGTGAGAACCTGCCAAAATTTCAAGACCCCATAAACCCCGAGAACACTTCTGCCTATACAGAACTGTTCACAGAAACCCTATACAAGCATGTTATAGCTGCACAGAGGCAGCTGTACCCACAAGGAAAAGTACTGAACTAACTCAAAAAATGAGCCACCCCAGTGGAATCACAAAATCAATCGGATGTATAACAGGAGGAAGAAAATCATGGCAAAAATTAGGAGGTGCAGCACCCAACAGGATAAAAGCACTGTCATCAAATTAAACAAACATCTCAGAGGACAAAGAAAGTCTACCAAAGCCAAATGTGAGGTAGGTTTGGCTTTAAAGGCCAAGGACAACCACAAAGCATTCTTTAGCTGTGTCCGCAACCTCAAAGGCAATACACAATTGTGTGCAGAGCACATTGTAAATGGAGCCACCTATACTGAGCCAGAAGATATAGCAAACCTCCTGGCTGATAAATTCAGCTCCAGCTTTACTCCTCTCTCCGCCTCAACCTTCCCTCAGGAAATATCATAAAATATAACTCCTTCTACTATCACCAGGGAATAGGTCCTTAATGCTCTTTCTAAGACCAAGAACACTGCATCAGTGGGTCCAAACAATATCCCAGGGATACCTTCTAAATAGCATGAAACATGACCTATCAGGGCCTCTTGAATTTCTATTTAACTGTAGCCTCCAAACAGGCATTGTGCCTCATGAATGGAGAAAGGCAACAGTCATCCCTCAGCACAAAGGTGGGCCATCTACAGACCCTGGGAACTACAGACCCATCAGTCTCACTAATCTTATATGTAAAGCCATGGAAATAATTATCATGGAGATCATCAGCAGAGATGTAGTAAACCTCCAGACACTGGACCAAACCCAGTTTGGTTTCATTAAGGGCAGATCATGCCTACTCAGTCTGGTGGACTTCTTTGAGGAGGTCACCAAAGGAATGGATGAGGGCAAAATCATTCACACTGCCTACCTTCACCTGGCCAAGGCATTTGACACAATACCCCTTTTGGGCATTATTGGCAAATGCAAGAGGTTAGGTGCAAACCCGTATGTCACCCGGTGGGTAGCCAGCTGGTTCACAGACAGGATCCAGGAAGTTAGAATTGGGGAGTTCACCTCTACAAAGAGGCCAGTCACAAGTGGAGTCCCTCAAGGATCAGTCCTTGGACTGCTCCTTTTTGCCATTTACTTCTCAGAAGTCAAGGCCATTGTCAGTGGTCTCTGGCTGACTAAATTTGCAGATGATTGCAAATTAGGAGATGTCATCGAATCCCACACTGACACAACAGGAGGGGCTGAGACAGACAAACAACTGGTGTCAGAGCCATGGACTAAAACTAAATGCCAAGAAATGCATGATAGTAACCTTTGGGAAGTCCTCCATCCCTGGTAACTATCATATTGACAACACACCCCCTTAGAGCTGACCCAGTAGTCAGGGACTTAGGGACACACACAGATAGTAATCTAGCCTTTGATCATCATGTGCCTACAGTGTTGAGGAAATCATTAAGGTATGGCATGTAAGTCATCATTCTATTGAATTCAGCATTGATCAGACCTATCATTAAGTACAATGCTCCCTTTGGTATGTACCTAACCAGACATATTCAACAACTGGAACATCCACAGAGGTTCCTTACTAAAAGAGTACAGGGTGCAAGTAATATGTCCTGTGCAGACTGCTGCAAGGCCCTATCCCCCTATTCTGTCTCCTACTGGCTTTTGAGGGGAGATCTATGCCTGGCATATAGAGCACTGACAGACCCCACTCTGATGGACCTCCTGCATATCCACAAAACAGCACCAGAATTACCCATTCAAAAGACTTAAACCTTGCTTGTGATATAAATAGGACCTGCTGGAGAGATACGAGTATGTATCCCAGAGACTACCCTGTCTATGGAACATGCTCCACATCCATGTAAAGCAGAGTTCCCCCCTAACCCAATCCAAGTGCAACTTGGACAGTTGGATGGGAAACCGGAAATTCATCTCTGGTTTGGGACCTATGTCTCTAAGTGGTTAATCTCCCAGGCCCATGCTTACACTTATCAAGGGTATCAGAACTTGTCAGAGATTTGGGATGCATGGCTAGGCTTAAAAAGGCCCTTGTGGTCGTTAGCCTAGTAGACACATACAAACCTATAAGTAGCAGAAATAATAATAATTGTGAGACTACTTACAACAGATAAGTATAATTAAAAAAAAGGAAATGTGCAGTTTGTTGGCATGACTTTGATTAACTAGGCATATACTAGAGTTTATCTAAGGCATATATTCTGCTACCTGCCATATTGGCTTGCAGTGTCTCAGGCTTATCCTTGGAGACTTTGAAGAGGCTATTGTGACAAAAGCAAATTAAATTTAATACTGGTGCATCAAAGTTGTGGAAACAACTATCCACTTTCTACTGGACTGTATTTGCTTGCTCCATTCTATGATCACAGTAGCTCAGCTTTGCTTGGTCCATTCTATGATCACAGTAGCTCAGCTGTGCTCTGAGACACTTCACCCAGAAAAGATCCACCAGAAATGGAGTTTGGATAAAACTTAACATGTCCTTCCATATTACTGTTGCAGTATTCTTCATTGAAGATCTTCTGTCAAAGCCCAGCATCTGGCCAGAATACCAAAGTCTTTGGATTTCATAGGTGACATACATCACAAGTATATGCTCCCTGTGAGGGGGGGTAAAAGTGACCTATGTATGCAAATACTCAGAACTATTTTACCACCAGTCTGAACGCCATTATCAAACATCTGTCTAAATGCCTATCTGCTGTGCTGGTTACCAAGCCTTCTTATCTGAAGATAAGTGCCCCATCAGGATTTCTTTATTTTTTTCTCAGTATTGTTGTTACTTATCTTCATGTCACCTAAGAAGGGAAAATATCAATGTAGAAGGCAGACTCCCCATAAAGACCATCACATCCAGTGTCTTTTTTTTTGCTTAGGTGCTTTTCATGACCATACGCAATGCTCTGCCTGTCGAGTGTTTGTCCCCAAGACGCTCTGTACTTTATCTTCCCTCTCCATATACCTCAGACGCCAACACCTTAAATTATTGGCTAAGGCTGGTATGGCAGAATCCTCCTGTCACAAGGGACAGACGTCTTCCAAGAAGAAGGCCAAAAAGTCTCGGCCTGATCTGGTTGCTGTCCAGCCTCCAACAGATGTTAATACATTACACTAGTGAAAGCCATGAAGAACATATGGTGATTGCATCGGATTCCTCTGCTGTGACCCCATCCGAGTCCAGCATGGATCCAAATTCCCACATGTCCTCGGAGGCTTTTCTCTGAATGTTGAGGAGGAACCACAGTTTATTTCTGAAGGGCCAAGGGGGATTCCTTAAATCTTAGTCTGGGAAGAGATTCCTATCACATTCAATGAATCGCGCCTATAAACTCCTACCAACGGTTGTTAGGGTGGACATACAGCTTAAGAAAAAGTAAAAGACCAAGCATATTACCCTATTACTAAAGATCCCCAACATGAGTGGCAAGATTTTATTCAAGACTTATTTAAAGCCTTAATGGCCTTGAAGCTTCCTCAAGGGGTGTCAGTCCCTGGTCTTTCATGCCTTTTAAGAGGACAAGAAAATCGGATCCCTCAGATAATGACCTAGATTCTGGGAAGGAATTTCTTACATACTTCTTTCATATTTCTTCCCTTCTGGACCATGGTTCAGAGGAAGAGGATTATTTGAGCATGGATTCCCCTTGGAAGAATTACCCTTTGGGGATACAATTACTCGTATGATTGAGTAGTTTAAGTGGGATTGCTCTCAGGTGTCTGACATCCAAAATAGATACCATGAGAGTCTACAAATGGAGTCTCCTAAGCCGTCTGCAGTTCATCCTGTATTGACAGTACTTTTGGATACCTTTTCTACTGCCTCTGTAGCTCCTGACTGTCAGCCCTCAGCCCCTAAGAAACCTGACAGGGTCTATAAGGTGCCTGAGAACTGCAAATTTTTGTTTAAATGTTGTTCTGCTAACCCTTTTGTGGTTTCAGTCTCAACTGACAATCTGTCTAGACTTTTGCCTTCTTCTAAGCTTCTCCTTTCTGATAAGGATTGTAGAGTTATGGAAAGGTTGGGTAAAAAGTATATACTGCTGCCACCTTCTCATTTGGGGCTATTAATTAACAAACCCACATTACCAGGTATGTCTTTTCTCCTTTCTCAAGTAGCTAAGGTTGTTTCTGATCTACCTGAGTCAGAAGGGAAAGCTTCAGCTCTTTTCCTACTTGGGTCCTGTTCCCAGGTCACTTGTCATTCCATAAAATGCAACTACAATGCTTCTTTTCCAAGGCTGCTGCTTTTGGCCCTATGATGAGACGATATTCTTGGTTTCTTCTTCAGGTCTTGCCTGATAGTAAAGCCAAACCTTTGGATGCTCTTCTGGATAATAAAAATATTTTTAGGACAGCTGCTGCTGTCCTTTTTACATCCCTCCAGGATAAGGGTAAGGCCATGCAGGAACTCGAGCATATTTTTGCCTCCTACTTACCCAAATTTTAGAGGAATTACCCATCTAAAGTTTCCTTTGTTTGTAGGAAAACTCATCAAACTTCCAAAGGTAAAAAGGGGCCCAGACATATTCCTCCAAGTCTACTCAGACTCCTACTACTACAAAGAAGACTTTCTTTCAGGACAAGCCGGTTTCTGTTTGAACATTTTTAATATTTATTAATATTTGACATTTTGCCTCCTACTCCCCTTGGTCAGGTCCCCCTGTCTCTCTGCCTTCATCTGTCTCTCCCAAATTGGCAGCAGATTGCCACAGACTCATGGGTGCTGTCATTCATCAGGGGTATTTCACCCCCCCTTTCAGGCATTCTGCACCGTCCTCCAAAGCACCTCTTGATTTTTTTCGGGGGGTTTTGCAGTCCCTTTTGGATCAGGGTAACATTCAACTTCCACCCAGCCTAGTGGCAAGAGGTTTTTATTCCAGGATGATTTTGGATCCTCAGAAGGAGGGAATTTGAAAACCGTTTCTGGACCTCTGCCCTCAACATTTTTCTGAGTCCCTTCTTTCAGGGTGTTGTCTCTCCAGACTTTGTTTCCTCTTCTTTTTCCTCTCAAGCCATTCTGGTCTCTCTAGATCTCAAGGATGCCTATCTTCGCATCTCTATTCACCCTCTGTTAAGGCAATGTTTACATTTCTCTGTTTCTTCTTCTCATTTCAGTTCTCTGCTTTGTCCTTTGGCCTTTCTACTGCCCCAAGGGTATTCACCAAATGCCTTGCTCCTGTCATTGCCTTTTGTAGGAGGGATACAGATATCCCCTTATCTAGACAACCTGCTTATTCATGCTCCTTCTCCAAATAGTCTTCTACAAGATCTTCACTTTACCACTTGTCCTTTAGAGTGTCTGGGCTTCACCATCATATTTTTCTCAGTTTCAGGATTCAGGCCATTCCCATGTAGGCTTCTTTTCCTGTTCCTGAGGTTTTATCTCTGACAGCCTTCTTCCAGTTGCTTCTTCCTCCATCCTATCTCAGGTAATTTTTCAGAATTCTAGGGTTTATGGCCTCCACCATTCCCATGTTTCTACTTGCCAGGTTCTTAACTTTTGAATGTCTCCAAATCTTTTGAGTTTCAAGGCTCCCTCTGAGGAAGCTTCAGTGGTTGCTCAACTCAATGTAACCTCATCCTTGCCCACCCCATGGAGTACCCTATTCTTTTACTTCCTTGTCTCAAACTTGAGCTCTAGTGGTAGATTCAGTCAGGGGATGCCCTTTCAGGCTCCAGTCCTTTCCCAAGAACTGTTCATGAATGCCTTAGACCTGGGGTGGGGGTGCTTCATCAGAGGTCAGATAATATTAATGTAAAATAAAGAAGGGCTCTGTTTCTGGATGTACAGGCCTTTCATTTCTTTTTTCTCCCCAGCAGCCTGAAAATCTTCATGGATAATAATACCACTGTGGTGTGTTACATCAACAAGCAAGGGTATATGAGGTCTTATCTTCTTTGCAGGTAGCGAGCTGACTACTAGTTATCAGGTCACTCTTCATTCAATTTACATTCCTTCAGAGCACAATCTAGTGGCAGACGCTACCAGCAGATCCAGAACACAGGTTTATAAATGGATGCTTCACAGAGATTAGTTTCTGGACAGTCCATGAATGAGGTATTCCTTAGGTAGATCTTTTAGCCTCCCCTCTGAACAGAAAACTTCCTCTATTCTGTTTGAGTACCAAGTCCTCTGGCTTGGAAAGTGGACACCCTGTCTTTTTCTTGGAAGAGAAAGTTTCTGTACATCTTTCCTCCCCTTTCTCTGCTGCCAGGAGTTCTGCACAAGTTCAAGCAGGACTCTCCCAAAGTCTTGTTGGTGACTCCCTTTTGGCCCAGACAGCACTGGTTCCCTCTTTTTCCTCTGGCCAGGAGCAAACATCACAAGTTACCTCACCGGGTGGACCTTCTTAACAAGACAAGGGATCTCTTAACCATCCTCATCTGTCCATTCTTCAAATGATACTGTGGGTGCTAGGGTTTTGATCCTTTTTAGGCATCGCTTTTCTGAGGACTGACTTTGAGTTCTGCAGGAGGCCAGAAAGCCCACCACCAGAAAATCATATATGTCTAAATGAAAGTATTTCCTGTTTGGTACCTTTCTCGTCATTAGGATCCCTTCTCAGTAGGGGTTCTCTTATTTCTATGATCTGCTCCATGCTGGCTTGGCATATTTCTCATTTAAAGCTCACACCTGCCAGCTAACTCTGCTTGACTGCCCTTGAACCCTCCTTTGGTTGAAGGTCAAACGATTTCTGAAAGGGATCCTTCATATCAGGTCTCCTAGAAGGCTGATTCCTCCTCCTCCCTGGGACCTCAGTTTTGTTCTTGAGAAATTGACTCAAGCTGCTTTTGAACTAGCTAGTTCAGCTTGCTTCCTTGTAACTTTTTACTTGGAAGACTGTTCTTCTCTTGGCTCTTACTTCAGCCAGTAGAGTGCCTGAGCTTCAGGCTCTTTTCTGGCCATTTCTCCTTTTCTAATTTTACACAGAGACAGGATATCTCTTCACACTAATATTTTTATGCCCAAGTTTGTTAATGAGTCCTTTTTTTTTTCCTTCTCCTCAGTCTGTCAGTGAGAAGGTCCTCCACACCTTGGACCTACATAATCGGTTCAGATATTATTTGGATAAAACAAAAGTTATTCTTAAATCTGAGCATCTTTTTGATTCTTTTCATCCCAGGACTTTGGGTTTAGCAGTTTCCAAGCAAACAATTTCCTCCCGGATGTCTAAGGCAATTTCCTTTTGTTATTCCTTTCATGGAAAATGTTTTTCTTCAACTGTAAAGGCATATTCTACTGGGACTGTTGCCTCTTCTGGTGCCTTTCTTAAGGGTTTGAACACCATTCACATCCTTGAAGCTGTTACTTGGTCCTCGGGTTATACCTCTAGTAAGACTTACAACTTAAATGCTTCCAGGGCCAATGCAGTTTTACCAGGGCTATTCTGCATGGATTTATAGATGGCTCTTCTGTGCTTTCCTTTTGCCAGTTTGCTTCTTAGCTCTTGTACTTCTCCCTTCAGTGAAGAATACTGCACCAGTGATATGGAAGGACATGATGCAGAAAATCTTATCATAAGAGAAAATGCCCCCCTTCCCCCCTCTTTTGTTACCCTCCTGGATTGGGGGGATCTTGCTTCCATTCCTTTCTGAACTTATTTTTCTGATTATAAATGTTCTACTGTGACCTGGGAGTATTTTGTCCCCCTGTGGCAATTCATTTCTGAGTATTTGCATCCATGCATCACCTTTATGCCCTATGCTGGGAGTACAAGTGTAACCTATGGTGCCTATAAAATCCAAAGGCTTTGGTTTACTGGCTCAACATTGGACTGTCCTTGCCAGTATATCACCTTCAGTGAAGAATACTGCAGCACTGAAGAGAAGGACATCTACTGCTATGGTAAGATTTTACACAACTGTACTTTCTCCAAACTGCTGTTTGAGCATTCTGTCCATCACAAATTAAATTCTCTGTGGTGGGGTTACTCTTTGGTTGCAGAAAAGAAAACTGCTGCCAAGTGCTACAATTATTATAATCACAATTATTATAATTTTATTTCTGGTTGCATCAAGACCTGCCATACATGCTTTACAAGTGGTGTCCAGCTCCTATAGTAACCCCTAAACAGCTGCTGCCACTAGGCAATTAGGAAACATGAGTAGATTGTCAGGCTTTTCTTCCACAGCTCACACATTGCACACATCCCTAGAGACAATACAATGTCACTAGTTCACTACTACATGTCTTTGAGAGGTTGTTGAAGAGCACCCAGAGAAAACTGCACGAGTAACAGTGAGAAGATGCATACTCCACAGAGAGCGTACCCCAGGCAACAACTCACAACATCTTTGTTGCTGCTTATGCCAACCTTTCTAGAGTATGCTGTGTGTAATCTGTACTACACATTCAGCCCTATTCTTTCAATATACTTTTTAGAACTTTCTTACTATTGCACTTGTATATTTGTATCCATTTGTAGTGTATAGCAACTCAGTCGTACTCTAATTTATATACCACGTCAACCCTCATACTTGTATTGATACCAAATTTGTCTACTGCACAAACTATATTTGTGTACTACTCTTGGATTAGACTATATTATGTAGTTTCTTTCCTGTACATTCAGATTGTTGCTGCTTGTGGCTTGCTACAACTTAAACCGCATATGAAGCACTGAACCAGCCTCCTCCAGCACTGCCAATAATCAGGTATGGGTCATCACGGCCACAATCAGGCCTTCATTCTTTTGTGGCATGGAAATGGGCTTACCAGTGTGTGTGTGTGTGTGTGTGTGTGTGTGTGTGTGTGTGTGTATATATATATATATATATATATATATATATATATATATTTATTATTTTTTTTTTTAATAGAGAGAATAGCATCAATATGACCACTTTTGTGAAGTTTTGGTAGCTTTGACGTTGCAACAAGGTTGCGGATAAACTGTCGCTAATGCACCAAGAGTGCAGTTAAATGCTGATGAATTGCCACTAGTGCAGATGAACAAACATTAATCTACACAGTGTAGCAGATAATATTCTTATTAGATCCTTTATTTAGGGTTCACTGTTGGGTTATACATCTCCTTATATAGACATCCAGCTGCATAGACAGTTCATTGTACATGAATACCCATTCTCTGCATGACTTTTTGCAAAACTAGAATTTTGGTACTGGGTATTTTCAAAGCTTAAAATCCACTTCAGCATATTTTATCTGTGTAGCTATTACAATCCATTGTGCTTGTAGTACCTACCTATGAACCTATATGCAGTATTTATTCTTTCATTATTGGTTATTTCATAACTTTGCAAATAAATCAGTAAATAAGGATTTGATAAAAAAGGACAATGATGGTGATTTTGTATATTCAAAATCTCCTTAAAATGTCATTTAATAGGCATTTTTTATCTTCAAAAGGCAGAATAAATGCATGCATGCATCATAGTTCATACATGATATTGAATATCCTTAATGTTAATTTTTCACAGGGATTCCAGGATTCCTGAGCCCCCAGCTGGCCATAAATGGAAGGAGGTTCGTCACGATGATACTGTAACTTGGCTAGCTTCCTGGACAGAAAATGTTCAAGGATCGGTGAAGTACATCATGCTTAATGCCAATTCAAAGTTAAAGGTTTGCGTGATTCTGAAAATAATCTACTTTGAAGTTCCTTTGTTGCATTTTGACAGAATACTACTAATGCACATACAGGATCCACTGCACTTTTATACTGCTGAAATCACAACTGAGACATCAGTTTACTCAGAACAAAAATACAATTTAATAAGACATTGTATCAAAATCAAGGTCTGTTATTAAATGTTATGCAATAATTCAGTTTCTAGTAATTTAAAATCTGGCATTTTCTTGCATGTGGCAATTTCATTACTCATGACTGAATACACGAGGCTGTATGCCTTGGAACATGTATTCACATGCTGAGCCTGAATAAGTGAGAGAGCAAAAAATAAGTGAAAAATTTAAAGTGCATCCACATACAATTACTCAACTCTCTCTTAGCCAACAATCTTCTGTCTAATATTCAGCAGAGGTTTCGCCCAAAATATAGCACTACTACTGCTTTATTGGCTTTCGCTAACACAGTAAATCACCAACAAAATGAAGGCATTCTAGTCTCAACCATATTTCTCAGCCTATCTAAAGCATTCAATACTGTTTTTCATAACAAACTTCTAACAGTTCTTTCCAACTTTGATCATAACCACACTGCAATATCATGGTTCCAGGACTATCTAGTCGGCAGACAGCAATCAGTTAAATGGTGACAAAATCTCTCCCCTCTCCTACCCATTAGTCTGGGAGTACCACAAAGTTTCATCCTGGGACCACTCCTCTTCACCTTATTTACTAACAACCTCCATTCTGCTACCCTGCATGCTTTCCTGGTCCAGTATGCAGATGACCCAACCCTAATATGTGCAGCTCCCACATTCCAATAATGAAAACAAATAGCCCAGCAGTCATTCCTATAAGTAGAATCATGGCTAACAAATGCCTAGCTCATTCTTAACCCCAATAAGACTAAACTCATGCTTTTCCAAACAAAAAAAAATCCAGTAACCCCCCCCCCCCATCCTTTAATATATCATCAGCAAATAAAATAACTACGTCCCCTGTATCCCATACCAAACTACTGGGAGTAATCATAGACAACATGAAATTTGACATGCAGTGTACATATAGTACAGACAGTAAAGAAGGTACATAAAAACATGGGACACTGTATAGACAAAGATTCCTCACAAATAACACAATATCCACCATTGCTAGAACTCATCTAATCTTCACACTACTATATGCATCTCCTATTCTTAGTAACATCAAAAAATCTGACCTAAACAAACTAAACACCTGCTACAATAAAATTGCAAAATTCACCACTGACGCTACATTCAGATCTCACCATTGCATAGCACTAAAACAACTATCATGGGTAGAATTGCCCATCCTCCTAGCCTATGACCAACTGTCCATGGCCCATCAATTACTCTTCCACCCAGACAGAACCCCTGCCCTTCTCAACCTCCTCCAACAATAAACTGCCAACCACAATCTTTGATCCAACAACAAATCACTTTTAAAGATCACTAAAGCTAATAACTCTGCTGGGGAAGCCTTTTATTCCAACTGCATAGCTAAAACATGGAACTCCTTCCCCAAAACATAAAAACAACCCCCAATACCTCATAGTTCAGAGAGATCCTAAAACTACATTTAAACAAAACTTGGATATGCCCTTGCTGTAGTCAAACTTAATGATTTCCTACATCCTTTAGCCATTACATAAGCCAATCAAAGACACGACATGCAAGGCAATACTTCTAAACACCTAACAACTCTAACTTCTGCCCTGACTATCTCCCATGACTGTAGCTAATCAAAGTCTTGACCAAAATTACTTCTACACTACAACTCTCTAGACAATTGTAGCTGGTTAACACTCTGCACTGTTATATAAATCTCCATTATGGTTGTACTACTGGGAAACCACGTTTTAAAGCTCTCTGTTATCCAGGAACACCAAAATGACTGTACTAAAGTATATCATTTTAACTGTCTGTTTTCATATCTCTGCGCCAAGTGAAAATATTTGCTGTGACTGTACTAACTGGACAACTGATAATATTTGTAATTTTCTGTACTTGCTCAAGGCGAGTAATTGTTTACTCTGTAAAATCATGTAAAAAAAAAAATTCTTAACATGGAGTTTTTCTCTGCTGGCCTCTGCTGAAAAAGGACAGCTTGTCCAGTCAGACTTTTCCAGAAAAAAAATGTAAAATAAGTAAGTGAGGCTCTTTCCCTTGGACATGTAATCATGACCTCTTTGCATTTGTCTTTATTTCATGGTGTAGTGGCTGATGTACTTGGTATTGATTACTACTTTTTAGTTATTTTTGAATTATTTATCCTTTGTTGGCCAGGTTAGTCAAGGTAGTATTTATGTTACAAGGGAAAATTTGGCCATGGCATAAGGGAAATTCCCCCATTTCCAACAGGAGCCATGGGATCTTGCACAGCCACCTGATTTACCACCAACTCAAGCAAATGGGGACCTCTGTTTACCATCTCATCCAAAGGACGATGCACTCATGAGTGCAACAACTCCTTATGCTGCACTGCAATGTTAGCAATCCATCTACCTTGTGTGGGAATAGAACTCAGAGCCTTCTGATCTTTCAACACAAAAGGTGACACTGCTACCCGTTGCACCACTTACACTACATACTAAATCACTAGGACCTTAATTAGAGCACAATATATCCACTTGTATGTTTTGTGCCTTTGAATTTTTCTTAGCCAAAACAAGTTCTAATATCACTGAAAAAATGCACTTGTGTATAATGGATTATTCTGTGATCATGAAATATAATGAGGAGCTCATAATTTAATATATTGCCTTTGTCTTTCCTCTGTTAGTAACAATTTTCAGAGAGATCAGTGTCCTAAAGCTGCATGTTTACAGAAATGATCATTTTCCATTTGTGTACTGTGTAACTCTTAACATAACCAGACTCTCTTCCAGGACTATCACTAAAGAGAGCATTTGTCTATATTAAGGTTTACCCAAGTTAAATTAAAAAAACTATATATTAGGAGCTTAATATTTTAACCTTGCACTGTTTTGTGGCACAGCTCATGCTCATTTATAGGGAATCTGTGCCATATCAGGGTCACAAGCATAGCATAACATCTTCACTAGTATTCTTAAAGTTCATCAATTTAAGAGTAGTTGTTGTCCCTATCCTTATTAAAATAGTGATTGTATGGATCAATAAATAGCTGAGTTATTATTATAAAAGAGTTCTTTCTATGCTTATGCACAGTGTATACTTTGATCCAAGATAAATCAGCCTTAGCAAATGTAGATAAGCTTTCTTCTGTCAGTAAACTGATTAGTGTTGCTGCAGTATGCATCAAGAGTACAGGGTTCAAATCCACCCCATTCCACTTTTTAATGTTGCACTCCCTAGTCTGCCATTTTTTTTTTTTTTTTTTTTTTTTTTTGAGATGTTAAACCAGGGTCTCATCTGCCTGAGTAAGTGGTAGCTCAGGTGGTTGTAAAAGATTCCACAGCACTTAATGCAAAACAAGTGTAGGGGGAGTTCACCTATGCCCTGGCCAAATTTTATTTAATCAGCATTTTATTTAATCAAGTGGAGTCCCACAGGGCTCTGTCCTGGGCCCTCTCCTGTTTGGCATCTATTTCTCCGAAGTCCAGGCCAACACAGAAGGCATTTGGCTGACCAAGTTCGCGGATGACTGCAAGCTAGGAGTGATTATTAACTCACCAACTGATGCAGACACCCTACAAAAGGACCTCTCTGAGACCAGTGACTGGTGTCTGAACAATGGCCTGAAGCTTAACACTAAAAAATGCATCATCATCCCCTTTGGAAAAAACACAGTTCCCACGAATTACCACATTGATGAGAGCCCACTGAGAGATCTAGGCACCCAGGTCGACAGCCACCTCACCTTCGACCACCACATTGCCACTATGGTCAGAAAGTCCTTCTACTTGGCACATCTTATAACCAAAGGATTCGCATCCAAGAAGAAAGAGGTCATCATCCCTCTCTACTCATCCCTCATTAAACCAGTCATCGAATGTAATGCCCTGTTTGGCATGTACCTGACCAGACACCTACAACAGCTGGAAAGGCCAAAAAAGTACTTCTCAGAAAGGAACCTAAGCCTTAAACACATGTCCTACATGGACAAACTCAAGAAACTCCAGCTTTTCTCAGTGTCTTATCTGTTTAGTGGTGATCTCTGCTTGACTTACAAAGCCATGTCCAACCCAGCCCTACTTGAAATGCTACACCTAAAGAAATCCCAACACCCCTGCACCACACGCTCCAGAGATCACAACCTCACTACCACAATTAACAGAACATGCTGGAGGGGACAGGTTCATCTCCCAAAGCCTGCCAATACTCTGGAATAAGCTACCCATTCATGTCAAACAGAGCACCTCGCTGGCCCTCTTCAAGAGAAATCTTGCCGAGTGGATGGGTAACAAAGTTCACTCCAGGGATCATTCCAATTGCCCTATTGGATAAGGGGCACTGTGAACTAACATCGGATGGCACGGTGCCTGGGCAATTTTTGGGGCTAAGCTTGTAAAGGCTCCAGGGCCATTAGCCTAGTACACATCTATGAACCTATGAATGACATCTGGGCTCTTCTGTGAAAAGAGGACATTGTTCCAGTGGGAGTAACCTGGTCAACAAACAAAACAGATTAATACGTGTCTTTGATGCTCACATAAATCTGCTTTTTGTCTGCTGCTTTTGGACCCTGATTTTGTAAATCAGTTGTGTGGAATCTATATTGTAGTCATAGACTCTCTTGTAGTAGTGCCATCTCTATTTCAATCCTTGCTTTACTGTTATGTATCTCTGTAAACCAAATTTAGCCCATCAGAAAGTAACACACAGACTTAAAATTGTAATAAGTGGTGAAGAAAAATATTTAACAAAACGTCTAAGACACAGTTATGAACTGGTAAACCTTTCCAAGTACTTTAAGTGGCTGTCTGATATTTTTTCATCACAGTCTCTGTTAGCATTACATTTTATGAATGCTTTCTGTTTTTATTAGCTCCTACTTTTGTTTAAATGTTAATGCTCTTTCACCCAGGCTGTGCCTACAAATGGTCTGTCTTGATCAGAACACTACACCAGTAAACAAATATAAATTAAAATAAAAACAATCAACTTTTTGTGATATGTTTCACAGAAGGACATATTCTGTTTGCTTGTTAATGAACAGCCTGACTGGAGATGCAAATTAATTTATTGGGGCTTGTTCTCAACTGACTTGTGTAACTTGTATGTCCCAGGGACAGCAGATGTTAAATAGAGCAGACATGACTTCATAATGTCATGCTGCTGTGGGCAACTTTATGCGGATTGCAGTCGTAATTACATTTTATGTACTTGCTGACTCTGGGGCTTCATTTTAGTGAGCTGCATAAATCTCTAAGCTTGTTTGCTAACTTAAAATCTGCCCTTAAGCTTAACATTCACACTTTACCTGATTCTGAATAGTCTCCTGCAAGACTTGTGTTCAGAACAAAGCAAAAATATGTCATTCATCTATGTTCTGCTGGGGGTGTAAGTATTTGCTGTCAGATGATGCTACGTTATATCAAAATAGCCACATTGTTGCCCTATATGTACAGTGATGTAAGTATCGCCATTTATTGTTTATTTTAACTTCTGTTTCCTCATAATGTCTGACGTTTTATAAGTCTCAGTTTATCAAAACTGTGGAATATTTTCACTTCAAAGTAATAAATATTTTGTTTGTTCTGTGCTATGCCCAGCTGTTGTATCAGTACAATCACTCTACGCTGGTCATAAATACCTATTTCTTCCCTGTCTGTTGTGCTCTAACTCTTCCTGCAATCTCTCCTCGCTATACCAGCACCTCCATGTTGCACCCCATTGTCAGTGTTCTGCATTAGTTTGATACCAGCAATGTCTTACTTCCCTTACTGCATTAGTTTTGTAGGCCCCATCTTTTTACTCTTACTCCTTGCATTGTAATGTAATAGTGTCCAGCTGTGATCTCAATCAACTTTGTTTCTTTAATTCTGTCCATCTCTTTCTGCTTTCTCTCTGCTCTATAAATTTTATCCCCTTTTCTAATTCTGTGCTGTTCAGTCCCCAGTTCTGTCAGAGGTTAAATGCATGATTATTGTGCACCCCAGACGAAGCACTACTGTCCTCTCCAGAAAAATATTGAGTCTGTTCTGGGACATAAAGCTCCCCATCCTACAAGCCACAAGCCTTTTTCTCAAGTTTTGTGATGTAGTCTTCTGTTTCCCCCCATTAGCCTTTCTCTCCTCATCTTGCTGACTGTTGGAACAGATAACATTTGAGTATGTTCACGTCAGTCGCTCTCTGTGGCATTATCATCCTCTCCATCCTCATGTTGCTGACTGTTGGAACAGATAATGTTTCTGAGTATGCACTCACCAGTCACTTTGTGTATTTCTCTGCAGACTTCCTGGCTCTGCTTTCTACCATCCCAGCATTTCTGCCTACATACACCGACATAAATACCCTCCTACCCCTTGATGATCACCTTTGTCATTGCATCCTATAGGTTACTAAATCCACTCATCATAGACTATTTTCACTGAAATTAATTCTGTAATTTTTATCTTTTGAAGATACTTGATCTCTTTGACTGAGCATTCAATGACCAAATCTGTCCTGCATGTCCCACACTTTTATTTCCTTTACTTCCCATTCCTCTGCCCATCCTATCATGTGGTCTTTTTTGTTCCACTTCAACCACCCATCTCTCCACACTGTTTTACTGGCTGCTGTGCTTGATCATTTTTAACCCTCCCTGAAATCTCTATGCAAGATGTCTTCACTGTTTTCCTTCTGGGTGAATGCTTCTCCCTCTCTGCTTCTTTCAGCTTTCCTTGTGGTGTTGGCTGCTATATGGCCATCTCTGATTCTGTCTTCATCTTTCTTCCCTATTTGGCTATCTGCACCTACCATAGGCATTGCTTTGTTTGTTCATGGCCTCCCTTTTGTGACAGCATTTACCTCTTCTTTCACTTTAAGTCTGTGCACTCCCAGTTACCACTGATGACATCTACCCCATGCTACCTTTCTTTTCTTCCCACCTCACCCTGTTGAGCAGCATTCTAATGCCTCCTCCTCTCCTGTTCCTTTTATTGCACGTCTTGCTAACTATGATTAGCTCCTATTCTCTTCCATGAAGCCTCTGAGCCCCCCCCCATTCTCCTGTAGAATAACCCATCCTCTAAAACCCCAAAGCTTCCAGAATCAAACAGCTACTTTGATTCCAGAGCACATGATGAACATTTTTCCCATTTTTCTTAAGCCAGAGTTGTATAAATAAGTTTTTGACTATTTTATTGTATTACTTTTTATTTTTTTTAAATAGCTGACCTTTTTGCCTTCACTTTTTTTGCAAAGTAAAGTGTAGTTAAGACTACAGGACATATGATCGTCTCTTAATTTGCCTTAGAATGCTTAACTCAGACAAAAGAACAAAAGCACTGGGTATGTATTTTTAACAAGGGAAAATTGCTCTCTTTCAGATGCAGGCAGTCAATTTATACCTAGTTCTTTATATTCTGTGTACATGTATACACACACATACAAATACATTCACACAGATGCAACGTTTTTCTGACTTAATATAATCCAAAAGTTAAAATACAAGAGATCTAAAGAGTAGCTTAAAATAACTATGAATTAGAATATAAATCTGTAAAGATAACAAAGCCAGATCTCACTATACCTAAAGACAGAAAGACGGGAACTGCAAGCCAACAGCTAAAACCAAGATGAAATCCTTTATTTTATATGTGCTTCATTTAGTGATTAAAAAACAAATAGTCTGACAATGTCTTAAATATATTTTTATGTGAAGTATGCAGCTATTTGCCAAGAATATCCTCTGCAGTCTACTAGTCTAGCTTAGTTTAGAAATCAACAAGTCTGATTGCACATTAGCAATTATACGCAGCTGTAAAGCAAATTTAAATTTTATATATATATATATATATATATATATATATATATATATATATATATATATACACTAATGTATTCTTAGTAAATAGTTAATTCAAAAGCCAATAAACTTGGCTTAATAAAAAAAAAATATCATGCAAACATTTTATTTAAGCTGAAGTTGTCAGCCAGGCTAGCCCAAACCTCTTTTCTTTCTTTGAATATCAGGGTTTGTAATTCAGAAATAATCTTTGCTATTGTAATGCCCAACCAAAAAGTCCCTTCTAGATGTTTCAGTTTGGCCAGTCTTGCCAATTTCAAAGTAAAGAAGGGCGAGCTTTTTGATATCTAAGTTGAGGTTGAAGTCCCATGAGCAGTCCAAAAAGTCTAAGGCAGAAAAAGTGACTGCACAATAATCATCACTGAATGAATTGTCAGAAACTTGAGGATTTAGTGGGATGTGGGGTGAGCTAGATAATATGTGCTCCTTAAATGAGCTACAATCACTGTTTAGCACATGTCATGCTTTACACACACACCCTTTCATATCCGCAAGATAGTTTACTTTGGATATGTAAGACTTTCTGGAACTTAGTCACCTATGTTCGTGCAGGATTTGAACTGCATTAGTGTAGCAAATGTGTTATGAAAATCAAGCCAAATATCTTCCAACTTCATATCCTAATGCTGTTGAAGCTGGGGAAGGTTTATGCATATCACACAGATATCTGCTTAGAAAAGCCATATAACTTAAAATGTTTATTTTTGCTGTAGTGGGATGGTACATGGCTGAAGATGGTGCTGGGATCAGTCTCTGTAAACTGCAAATTATAAATAAAACCATGGTAGAGGCCTCAGTGTAGCCCACAGATACAACTCTAACAAGTTTTCCTTATCACTGTAGAATGGATATCAATGAATAACCACAGGGCAGCCAGGGTGCTATGAGTCAGATCTAAATCTGCATTACTAAAGGAATGGGAAGTTATAAATATAACAATTTCTCAAATGCCTTGACTACACATGATTATGTGGATATGGGCCTGAAGCAGGCTAAAGAGGAAATTGTGTGAGCCTTAAGGTAAGGTATGCCAATTGAATCTGCCCCAATTATGGCATACTGCATTGTGAACAGCAACTGACGAACTGTGGTGGTAGGTGGCCGTATTACTGGGCAAGTTTTTATTAGGCAGTGACTTGAGATTAATTCCTACTTGCTCATCTGTAATCTTTACGAAATGGAAGGGGAAAGTATCCATGTGTACACTAGCAGAAGTAGAAGTGGGGTTTGAGGTCAGTGCTCCAGTTAGAATCATCCTTGACAGAGGTGGCAAACGTTTGGTGACAGGCTATACACTACTGAATACTAGGTTCATTAACAAGCTCCTTTTCTATGAATATGTTAAGCAAAATCCAGAATCCATAAGGGTTTGATACTAATACTGTCTGTTTTTGATAGTCATCTTAAGTTTGCATGTAACATTTTAGCAAGTCTCCGCACATCAATTTAGTCTCCTAAAAACAGGGAGGCCCTTTATTTTCCAGTCAGTCTCTATAGTGTGTTTGATCATGAGGAGTTATTTTGACTCATTAATGAGTGGTTACTTTAAATTTAAATACCACAGTGGACATTAGGAGGCACATGACAAAACTGTTTCAGAAGTAACTCAAAGAAAACGGAAAATGTGTCCAGAACAATAACCACAAACCAAAAGGAATCCAGACACAAACAGAAGGGACCTGGTGGTAAAAACAATTCTTTATTGCCGAAACACAACATTAATGCTCCAGTAACTAAATATAATGCGTTTTCGTCCATAAATGTCAAGACTTCATCAGATAGTATGAAAAATACACTCCATTATATAGTCACTCAAAGACCAATCAGTCGAACATTTTTAAAAAAAAAAAAAAATACCATAGCAAAAAACAATTAACGTCCAAAAATAATATAAATTAAATTTTTATTTTATTTTTATTTTATTTATTTTATTTTACATTTGTTGACCGGGCTAGTCTAACTGGATATATGTCCATTTTCAGTAGAGGCCCGGGGAGAAAAGCTCCAATGGAATATTACATTGTTAATACAGAATAGACCATACAAGATTAGAATTTTTAAAAAAAAGTTAGGCAATATATGCAATGTACAACTAT
Source organism: Protopterus annectens (assembly GCF_019279795.1). Classification (NCBI taxonomy): domain Eukaryota; kingdom Metazoa; phylum Chordata; order Ceratodontiformes; family Protopteridae; genus Protopterus; species Protopterus annectens. The sequence continues at coordinate 1,711,598,861 of NC_056741.1, read as the reverse complement.
GATAGTAGCAAACAAGGAGAAAAATGTCCTAATGTCTTTGTACAAAGAAATAATAATAAAAAAATTATATATTTTTTTTGTTTTTTGTTTTTTTTTTTTTTGTTTTTACCGTGGTAGTACTGTGTATATGAGATAACATTTCACTACATAGATATTAAGAAAAGGAAAGTTATGAGGGTGTAGGGTAAGAAAAAGAGACAGAGGAAGAGGGAAAGTTAATCTAGGTTGGTATAGGGGCAAAGTTATACTGATTTCCAAAAAAATCCATCCATTTAAAAATAATTATAAAATTCTACAATTAAAAGAAAAATAAAATGCTTATACATATACACACACACACATATACATATATGAAAAAATGTATAAACTATAAAATACTGATGTCATATCACCATCTACTGACCATAAATAATACTACAAGAGCAGCCCAGTCAGATAAATAAGTTAATGCCTTCTACATGCTAAGATAAAAAAATACATTCACAGTTTACCAGCTCTTAACTTTATAACTGGTGCCAGTGAGATGTGGTAATTCAGTCCAGGGTATTTGTTAGCCTCCAGCACTATCTGCCAGTAGGCTTTTCTATATTCCAATTTAGTTTCCCAAGAACTCCCCCCCCCCCCCCCTCACATCCCAAGGCACCACCTCAATAACAAAAAGTGAAAACCTGGCTTCTTTACAAACTAATGTATGCTTATAAAGGGCATTCCATTTATTTTTAACATCATTTAGATGTTCATAAATCATAGGTTCATAGGATGGCACTAGGCTATCGGCCCTAGGGCCTATACAAGCCTAGCCATAACAATTCCCTGGATATATCTTCCCACAATATTTACTTCTCTGGATCCCTGTCTAGCAGGTTGACTGACGTGATCTCCGGGGTGAATTTCCTATCTCCCATCCAATTGTCAAGGTTCCTTTTGAAGAGGGCCAAGGAGATGCCCTGCTTGACATGTATGGGCAGTCTATTCCAGAGTATGGGGAGTCTCTGGGTCAGGAACCTATCCCTCCAGCATGTTTTGTTCATTGTGATGACAAGGTTTAGATCCCTGGAGCATGTGGCTCTGTGGGATTGGGATTTCTTTAAGTGGAGCATGTCCAACAGCTCAGGGTTTAACATGGCCTTGTATGTTAAGCAGAGAACGCTTCTGAGTAGACAATATACCACAGGGTATAGCTGGAGTTTTTTTAAATGGTCAGCATAGGGCATCTGCTTTAGGCCTGTGATTCTTTTAGTGAGGTATTTCTGTGGCCTTTCCAGCTGTTGCAGATGTCTTGTGAGGTACATACCAAATGGGGCATTCTACTCTAAAATAGGTCTAATGAGGGATGAGTACAGTGGGAAAATGACCTCCTTTTTTCTGGATGAAAACCCCTTAGTGATGAGGTGTGCCACATAGAAGGATTTCCTGACTGTTGTGGCGATGTGATTTTCGAAGATGAGACCACTGTCCACCTGTGTCCCTAAGTATCTCATCACACTTTTGGTGTTTAGTGTACTGCCACCTATGTGGTAATTCATGGGTACATGGTTTTTCCCAAAGGGGATAACTATACATTTCTTGACATTAAGCTTGAGCCCATGGCTCTGGCACCAAGTTTCTGTTTCTGTAAGGCCCTTTTGTTAGAATATCCACACCATTCATCATTCACATCATCCTTCGTTTTAACTGATGTTCGGTCTTCCCCACACAGAAGGCATCACAATGGTCACATTGAACAAAATAAACTAAACCCTTAGAATTGCAGTTGGAATACACCTTACCCACAATCTGCTTCTGTCTAGCCTTCACAAATATTTTATCACAATGGCTAATCTTAATGCACTGTGAACATGCCCCACATTTGTAACTTTTTTTCTCATTATTAACTGTTGAAGTGGCCGTATGTTCCAACAGGTTTTTAAAGTTTTGGCCTTTTTTGAATATAACCTTAAGGGGTTTACCCTTAATGTTCTCCAGGTCTGTATATTCTGAGAATTTTTTTCCATTCCCTTTCTATGATGTTTTTAATCAAATAGGCATCACCACTAAAATTAGTAACAAATGCCCTGTGAAAACCCTGATCATTATTGTCGCCAAAAGTTTTATTTCTTGATATTATAATACCCTTACCTAGAATTAGGGGGTACTTATCCAACCTTCCATTCCTGACTTCATTTCTAACTTGCTGTATCATTTCCCTCAGATAATCTCTTTCAATAAGTCGTTTTTGCGTTTAAGTTACCTGAAACACATTGCATTTAAGTTACCTGGCACTTGCTCACTAAAGCAATTATATAAGTCAGCACTAAAATATTAAAAACACTACACCCTCACAAACTCCCCTTGAGTACCTCGTTCCCCATTGGCCCTTTTTTTTCAATTATAAAGGAATTCCCAATACTATTCTAGCATGTCCAAAGGTCAGTTGTCAATCTCCTCTCCGGTCCAGCTGGTGAATCTCGGAATCTTGAGGCAATGTTACAACTGCCTCATGTACACAGACAACCCTCTCCTCCTCCCAACAAATTCCAACACATGTGAGAGATGCAACCATATAGCCATACTGGAGGCTAAGCTCTCTCAACTCAGTACTGGTGAAACCAGTCAGGAGGAGAAGGAAACCACACTCACTACAATTCCAATCTCACATAGACCTACCACGACAGCAAACCAAACACATAAACACACAAAAACATACTCGGAGGCTCTAAATAAAAATCTGCCTAAGCAGCAGAGACCTCCAAAGCAGACACCCAAGCAACTGCTACCCCAAAACAAAACTCGTGCAACACATAGCTCACAAAGCCAGTGTGCCGAACAGTCACAGCCCTTAAGGCTAAACAACACACCTGATACACTTGTAATAGGTGACTCTATCGTCAGGCACACTGACGTCCCGCTCACCAGGCTGAGCAAGGAGAAGGTCATGGTGAGCTGCCTGTCGAGCGCTAGGATCCGCCACATAACACAAGCACTCAGGTCGCTCCAAGGCAAGTACAAATATTGACTCAGTCATTGTCCATGCTGGTGTGAATGACCTGAGATGTACCTCCCTGGACTACATGAAAAAAGAGACAGAGGAGCTCTCTGAGCATGTAGCCCAGGCCGGTATGACCTTGACCTTGAGTAGCATCTTACCCTCACCAAGAATGATGCCACAATATGAAGACAAGATGATCAATTTCAACAATTGGCTTAAGTATTGGTATCATTCAAAGGGGATCCAATGCCTGTCAGCCTGGGATGACATGCTTGACAAGCCACGATGCTTCGCTAGGGACGGCTTGCACCTGTCACCCCTGGGCTTTCGGATATTGGCAAAGGCTCTTGCTACCCCCATAGTGCCTTTTATAGGCAAGGCTCAAAAGACAGACCCACCTCCATAGGTATCACAAGGGATAAGAAACTAAGAGTAATGCTACTCAAGATGCACGCACTCGAAACTCTCCTTAGCATGGAGAACATCGATATCTGTGCAGTAACAGAAACCTGGTTCAAGGCTCCCGAGAGCACCCCAGCACTACCAGGTTATACCTCATACCATGCTTTTCGGCCCCAAAACTTGGACCGTACTACAAAAGGAGGGGGAGTATCAATATTCGTCAAAGATACCCACACCTCCAGGTTGGTGGCACAGCACGAAGCATCAGAGACTATCCATGTGCAACTAACAGTGGGTAAAACTGCCTTCCAGTTTATAGCCTGCTACAGACCACCCCCCCAAACCCAGGAACCCCACTCAGCCTCCCTGAGAACACTGAAAAATATGAAGGTCTCTCCAAACACCATTATATTGGATGACTTCAACTACCCAAACATAGACTGGGAGCATTACTCTAGCTCCAACACCCTAGCCCAAAGGTTCCTAGAATTTATAAACTCAAATGCTATGGAACAACTTGTTACCACTCCCACAAGAGGGGAAAACATACTGGACCTGATCACCACCAACATGGGGACTCTATGCTCCAGACCAGAAGTGTATCCCTCACTAGTAAGATCAGACCATAAACTAATCTCACTGGATATTCACATCCCGACTCCACCCCCTGCCCTGAAAACCACAGTGAAAAACTTCTCTAAAGCAAATTTCACACTCCTCAAAACCGAGGTGGAATCCTTCAAAGCCCCCGGGCCTATGAAAAATATGGCCCAGACCGCAGAATCCTTTATAAACGCATTCTATGAACACCTTCAGGAATGCATGGATCATGCAATCCCAAATAAAACCAAGACCCAATCCTCCAAAGGCAGATGTCCTGTCTGGTGGACCCCAGCCATAAACAAACTATACAATAGAAGGAGGAAGCTACTACATGATAGAGCAAAATCCCAAAAAGGGAAGGCGTCTCTGATAAGTATTAGCAAAAAACTACGGGCACTCATAAAATCGTCTAAGGCCAGCTTCAAGAGAAAAATTGCACAGGACACTAAGGATAATCACAAGGCTTTCTTTAGTTATGTTAGGAACCTGGGTGGGAATTCCCAGATATGCTCAGAATTAGTCCAAAATGACAAAAAATGCACCAAACCCACAGACATTGCCAACATCCTAGCTGACAGGTTCAGCGCAAACTTCTCCCCCCCTCCCCACCAAAAGGGCAAATATTTATCCCAGCAGAGTGCTGCCCCCCCGACATCTCAGATGCTCAGGTAAGAGCTGCCCTCTCCAAAGCAAAAAACACAGCATCAATGGGACCAGACGGTGTCCCAGGCTGTGTCCTACATGAACTCCAAGAAGAGCTAAACCCAAACATAAAACTACTGTTCAGTCTCAGCCTTACTACAGGATATGTACCCAAAGAGTGGCATACAGCAACAGTGGTCCCTCTTCACAAAGGTGGTGCCTCAACGGATCCTGGAAACTATCGCCCCATAAGCCTGACTAACTTGGTCTGCAAAGCTATGGAAAGGATCATCATGGACCTCATAAAGATATTGGGGACCTATAGACACTGGATCCTACCCAGTTCAGCTTTGTTAAGGGCAGATTCTGCCTCTTAAACCTGGTTGATTTCTTTGAAACAGTCACCAAGGCCATTGACGAGGGGAAGGTGTTCCACACAGCCTACCTGGACCTCGCAAAAGCCTTCGATACAATACCCCACTCAGGCATTATAGATAAGCTCACCAGCTTAAATATAAACCCCTATGTCACTAGATGGGTTGCAAACTGGCTCAAGGACAGAACCCACATGGTTAGAATTTCTGGAGCCATGTCAGACTCCAAACCAGTTACAAGTGGCGTCCCCCAAGGCTCAGTCCTGGGACCTCTCTTGTTCGGTATATATTTCTCGGAGGTACAGGCCAACATGGAAGGAATGTGGCTGACTAAGTTCGCAGATGACTGCAAACTGGGCGCCATAATCGACTCTCCAGCTGACACAAGCATCCTCCAAAAGGGCCTCATAGAAACAGACAACTGGTGCCAGAGCCATGGCCTCAAGCTAAATGCCAAAAAGTGTATAGTCATCCCCTTTGGCAAAAACAAAGTGCCCACAAATTACCACATAGGTGGTAATCCATTAAGTACAGAAGAAGTAATTAGGGACCTGGGGACCCAAGTTGATAGCAATCTCTCATTTGACAACCACATGGCCAAAGTGGTTAGAAAAACATTTTATACAGCCCTCCTAATCATGAAGGGATTCACATCTAGATCAGGGGAGGTCATCGTGCCTCTTTACTCATCCCTCATCAGGCCCATAATTGAGTACGATGCCCCTTTTGGGATGTACCTTACCAGACACCTGCAGCAACTGGAAAGACCCCAAAAGTACCTCACCAAGAGGATCATAGGGCTCAAACAGATGCCATATGCTGCCCAGTTAAAGAAACTCCAGATCTACTCAGTGGCATACCGCCTGCTCAGAGGCGATCTGTGCCTGACGTATAAAGCCATGTCCAACCCGGAATTAATGGACATGCTGCACCTCAGAAAATCCAAATCCCATAGAGCTACGTGCTTGAGAGACTTGAACCTCAGCACTGAAATAAATAGGACATGCTGGAGGGACAGATTCATAACCCAGAGGCTCCCTTCACTCTGGAATAAAATCCCAGTCCAGGTTAGGCAGAGTCCCTCATTGACTCTCTTCAAGAGGAATCTTGATAAGTGGATGGGAGATCGTAGGTTTACGCCGGGTATCACTTCTGTGTCACTGTTAGACAGAGGCACAGTATACTAACCTCGAAAAAGGGCATAGCAAAATTAATTTAAAATGGGTGGCGAAAGTCAAACACACTCTGGCTAGGCTTATAAATGCCCTAGGGCAGATAGCCTAGTATGAACCTATGAACCTAATAAACAGTTTTTCCAAAATAACACATTCCTTATCAAAATCATCATCTAAGGAGGTCATTCTGCTTGCACAAACAAGCTGTCCCTTTATAGTACCCCTTTTCTGAAAATAAGGATGAGCCCTGGAAAAAAACAAATATAAGAGTTAGAGAAAGTCTCTTTCTTGAAGATGGTAGACTTAAAAAAAAAAAAAAAAACACCCAGCCATTTGTGTATGGACACATCCAGGTAATCCATACGGTCATGTATAACCTATATTTATGTTGTACCATGTGTAATGTTTCAGAAGTAACAGCACTGGACATAACAGCTGTTCCACACTGTAGAGCATATACAGTAGTAAAAGCCTATAAATCTTCTGCCACTAAATAGAGTATTTTTTTCAGCAATTACTAATCCCCTTTTGCAGTACTACACATAAATGATTTTATTTAATAACTTTATCCTTTGTAGACCATGTTAGGCTGGTGGTGTCTCTTCAGGTGTGACCTGAGGTGATATTTATATTACTAGGGGAAATTTGGCTAGGCATCAGGAAACTTCCTCTACTCTTTTCCATAGGTGCCATGGAAATCCTTTACATCTACCTGAGCTACCACTAACTAAAGCAGATGGACTGTAGGTTACAGTCTCACCTGAAGGATGAACAACTGCTCTGCAAATTATATAAAAGCTTCACTTGGATGTACTGCTCACCAGGCTACAAGTAGGTGTACAAGGTTCCAATCATTAACTTATTTCATGATATAATTTCCCCCTTGTAGCAGCAATAACAACTTGCCTCTGAAACTGTTAATTTCTAATATACCTTCAGGGTCATGTGTGCTGCAGCACCCTGATACAGTTCTGTTTTTTTCTTTTTAGGCCTGCCTAACTTGCAGTTCATTCTTAGAGATAAAATAATCCATAAAAACAGTATGCTAGTTACAGTACTTTACCTTATAAAGATATGTAACCATTTTAAGCAAGTGTAATGAATCTGCATTTTTTAAACCTCATTTTTACTGTAATATTTGCATTTTATTCCTAAATATGCATGTGATAAGGCATTAGTATTATTTCCCACTAATTTGTATCTGTGTTGTCAAGATGCTAATTGCCTCTGTTCCATCACCCCTTCTTCCTATTATCTTCACTCCTATTCTTCCTATTATCTTCACTCCTATGGGCACTTTCTTGCAGGCATTGATTTATCTCTTGGAATGTTATCTAGAATGCTGAAAGATCTCTTGGTTATTAACCAGTCTTGGTAATTATGCATATGTGCCACTATTGTTTCTTTGTGTTTCTGCATAACATGTTAAGAGTACATTTCAGTGTCTTACTGTTTTCAATGTTCTCATTAATGTAGCCTGTTTTTAAGCACTTCATGTTAAGAAGAATGTGTAAACTGATGCTTTGTGTAAGTGTGGCAGTAGGCACTAAGGTTTAAGGCTGTCGGCTGCAGTTCTTGTGGTACAAGGTTTGATGCTCTCCAGCTGCCTGCTGTGTGACCTTGAACAAGTCACTTAAGGAGGCAACATTCCCAGGTTGGCCCTGAAAAGGGACAGTGTGTCCAGTGGGGCCTACCTGGTTAACAAATGGCTATTACTATTAAAGGTTCATTGGTGCATAGGTTGGTACTAGGGTATCGGCCCTAGGGCCTATACAAGCCTAACCATAACAACTCCCTGGATATTTCTTCCCACAATATTTACTTCCCTGGACCCATGTCAAGCAGGGCGACTGACGTGATCTCCGGGGTGAATTTCCTATCTCCCACCCAATCGTCAAGGTTCCTTTTGAAAGTATTATTATGCTGTGGTACTTTTAAATGTTGTCTGTGTTGGAATGATGTTTAGTAATCCTGATATCCCTCTGTGTCATTAGACTTAATCCCATTAGCTCGGACACCATGGACATTCCCACTCTCTCAGTAACTACATAGTAAACTAAGGCCTAGATCCCATTATAAACAAGTGTTCTGGCATTTAAAAGTTTCTTGCACGTCACAAACTCAAAATTACTCTACTGTGGTGACAGGAATAAAACCCTATTAATCATCATCATGACATTCCTGCATCAATATTTGTTTGCACAGCTCCTATCCTATTTATAGCCTTTCTAAATGATGAACCGGAATCCTAAAATTCCTATCCATCAAACTTTGAGGACCCATTCTCACTATACAGCTGGAAAAGGTGTTGGATCTCCTTTATCAGCAGGTCCTGACCCCTTCAGTAATTTTTATTACCACATTTAAGTGTTTGGTTAAATTATCACTAGAGCAGGTGTTCTCTTTGTAAGCTAGAAGTGTACTACTGATTTCTAGGACAGTCATACTCGATAGAAAGGGTTCTCTCTAAATATATATACCATATTCTGTGCTACCCTTTTGTTTGAGGGCCTTTTTCCTCCTCTTGCCTGCAATGTCTGGTTAAGTGACTTGCTCGAGGTCACATCCTTCTTGTGCCCAGAGGCCTTTGTACTAGAGCCAACTGCAGGGCCATCAACCAAGATACCACAGAGATTTCAGTACCCACCCCATTCACTCCATGATCATCCTTAGTAAATGACCCAAGCATGTGGCGTTACTCCCCAAGAGCAGGGCTGATTTAATTTAAGAGCAGATGCTAGTTGTCATCAGGCCAACGAACTATGTAATGAACATGAAAACTCTTAATATAAGAATGTAAGGGAGTTTTAATGGTTATCTTCTCCCTACCTCTTGCAGATCTTCTCTGTGTTACTAAAACAGGGATATTCAGCAGAAACATAGCTAGGGTGGGCAGGGGAGGTTGTTGCCATGGACACAGTGTTGAGTGCTGCAATCATCAGACGCATATGGTGGTGGTAGTAAAGAACTGACATTCAAAAGTGAATTCAGATACTCAAACCAGAAGGGTTTTAAAGTGGAGGGTGGTGCCAGATGGGGAACTTTACAGTTCAACAAGTAACATAACTATGACTCTGATAAACAGTACTTGACCCTGTGATGTCTGCAAGATACTTGAGTATTAACTGACTTCATTTCAGCGTGCAGTGCACTGCTTAATATGTGCATAGTGCATACCATTATCCTTTGTTCTGAAGGAAAATGAGCAGATGGGGGGAGAACAAACTAGTCTTCATCCACCACCAGAATCCGGCCTTGCATGTTTCCATGAAAGTCAGTGTCACCTCTTCCCAAATTCCTGAATGGTGTTCCTCACACATATCACAGCTCTTTTTTCATTATCTTTTTAGCACACAGTGTATTTCTGTTGAAGAGGAAGTGGTTGGAGTCCGCTGAAAAAGGCAATTTCTGAATTAATCTTTACTGTAAACAGATACAGCAACATCTATGGTTTTTTCAAACTGTAGCAAATTTTCTCAGCTGATTATACTAATAAAATAAGTGATAGTTCCTGATCCCCTCACACACACATTAAGACAAGTTCTATTTTATATGCAGTCAGTAAAGGGCTTGTTATCCAAATATTATTCTCATTTTATTGATGACATTTTTTGTTTGGGAAGGAAGGAAGATTGATTTAGATGTGTTTGTTGAAACCATCAACAACAGCGCTGAATCTGTGAAATTTCTTTACGTTTTGGATGAATCGAGCCTTTGATTTTTGAATTCGGAAGTGTTTAAATGTACAGACATTTTAAAGTTAGGTTCAGTTGTAAGTTTCAGAAATGTGGCCAGCAACACCTTGTTGCATTATTCTAGCATGCACCCTTCTTATATGAAGTACAACATCGTTAAAGGTCAGGTGGTTAGGTGAAAAAGGATGACCACGGACATGTCATTTTTAGATGAATTAGTTGAACAGCTACATGAAAGGTTTAGGTGTAGGGGGTGCCCCTCTAAAGTGATAGAAGATATTGTGCAGAATGAGATAGTTAAAACTAGTGGGCCTTCCCATTTTTAGATATCAGGGATTGGATTTTGTTTAAGCCATTAGTGTTTACAGTGGACATTGGTAATAGGGATATTATCAAGAACAATTGGAGGACTCTTGAGGGACATAATGACTTAGAAATGTGGCCAGCAACACCTTGTTGCATTATTCTAGCATGCACCCTTCTTATATGAAGTACAACATCGTTAAAGGTCAGGTGGTTAGGTGAAAAAGGATGACCATGGACATGTCATTTTTAGATGAATTAGTTGAACAGCTACATGAAAGGTTTAGGTGTAGGGGGTGCCCCTCTAAAGTGATAGAAGATATTGTGCAGAATGAGATAGTTAAAACTAGTGGGCCTTCCCATTTTTAGATATCAGGGATTGGATTTTGTTTAAGCCATTAGTGTTTACAGTGGACATTGGTAATAGGGATATTATCAAGAACAATTTGAGGACTCTTGAGGGACATAATGACTTAGAGTATTTTAGGGTCATCACCTTTATTTATTAACAAAAGGACACAGTGTTTCAAAGACCTATTAGAGAACAGACACCGAGGAACCCAAACAGATACTAAGGGCACTTTTAAGTGTTTAAACTGCAATTTTTGTAGATACATAGTAGAAGGTCCATATTTTGACGTTTGTATCAGTAACAAAATTTGGCAGGTACCTAGTCTTTTCAATTGCAATACTTGCTATGTGGATCATTTAGCCAAGTGCTCAGCCCGTATGGCTTTCTACATAGGAAAAACCAACAGGCCATTAAAAAAGAGAACGTATGAACATCTGTATGCTATTAGAAGCAAAAACCTGGACAATGCATTATGTAAGCATGTTTTGAATTGTAAAAATTATTAAAAGTTTTATTTTACTATTATTGATCATGTACCTAGTGATTTTAATGGGAATAGGGACAGTGAGTTAGATTATAGGGAATTTAAGTGGCAGATAACATTCAGTGCCTACAATTCTCCAGGTTTAAATGGTATTGCCAATTACAAAGCAGTTTTGCATGGAAATGTAAATTTAAACAAGTGTAAATGAGTTTAAATTACTATGTATTTGTTAGTGTTTTTACATATATTTTTAATATATATTTTATTGTAAAAGAAAACTTCCTCTGTATTTTTATAAATATGGTTTAGTTGTTTAATAGGTTTAAGGTACTAGGTTATCGGCCCAAGGGCCTACGTAAGACTAGCCAACAAGGTTCCCTGGCTTACACCACCCAAGAAAGTTATTTTCCTGTGCCACTGTCGAGCAGAGACACAGAAGTGATCCCCAGGGTGTATTTCCTATCCACTCATCAAGATTTTTCTTGAAGAATGCTAATGAAGAACTTTGCTTGACATAGATGGGTAGCCTGTTCCAGAGTATGGGAAGGCTCTGGGATAGGAATCTGTCCCTCCAGCATGTCCTGTTTATTTTGGTGACAAGATTTAGGTCCCTAGAGTGTGTAGCTCAGAGGGATTGGGATTACTTTAGGTGTAGCATGTCCAACAGCTCTGGGTTTGACATAGCTTTACATGTTAGGCAGAGATCACCACGGAGTAGGCGATATGCTATGGAATAAAGCTGGAGTTTTTTGAGGCGGTCAGTGTAGGGCATTTGTTTGAGGCCAGTAATCCTCTTTGTGAGGTACTTCTGTGGCCTTTCCACCTGCTGCAGATGTATTGTGAGGTACATTCCAAAAGGGGCATTGTACTCTATAATGAGTCTAATGAGTGTCGAGTAGAGAGGAACAACAACCTCTTTTTTCCTGGATGAGAACCCTTTTATGATGAGGTGTGCCACGTAGAAGGACTTCCTGACTACTGTGGCGATGTGACTATCAAAGGAGAGACTATTGTCCACCTGGGTCCCAAGGTCTCTTATCACACATTCAGTGTTAAGTAGATTGCTGCCTATGTAGTAGTTCATGGGTACAGAGTTTTTACCAAAGGGGATGACACCACTTTTTGGCATTGAGCTTGAGGCCATGGCTCTGACACCAGGCATCTGTCTCAGTGAGGCCCTTCTGTAGGATGTTCACATCATTTGGGGACTTGACTATGGCTCCTTGTTTGCAGTCATCTGCGAACTTCGTTAGCTGGAGGCCTTCTGTGTTAGCCTGTACTTCGGAGAAGTAGATAACAAACAGGAGAGGTCCCAGGATGGAACTCTGTGGTACTCCACTTGTCACTGCTTGAGGTCAGATTTGGAGTCTGCAACTTTTACAGTGTGGGTTCTGTCAGTGAGCCAGTTAACAACCCATCTTGTGACATAGGGATTTATACCTAGTTTAGTGAGTTTAGCTATAATTCCAGAATGGGGGATGGTGTTGAAAGCCTTGGCGAGGCCAAGATAGGCTGTGTGAACCACCGTACTCTCATCTGCAGCTTTGGTGACTGCCTCAAAGAAGTCGATCAGGTTCAGAAGGCATGATCTGCCTTTCACAAACCTGAACTGGGTGGGATCCAGAGTTTGGAGGTTAGCAATATCTTTGTTTATGAGTTCCATGATAAGTTCCATGCCTTGCAGACCAGGCTGGTCAGGCTAATAGGTCGATAGTTCCCGGGATCAGTGGTGGCTCCCCCAGGGGTGGGATAACTGTTGCTGTGTGACATTCAGTGGGCACAAAGCCTGATGTGAGGCTATTATTGAACATGGTGCTTAAGTAGAGAGCCAGTTCATTCTGAAGTTCGTGTAAAATGCAGCCTGGGTTGTTGTCCGGTCCCATGGATGCTGTGTTTTTGGCTTTAGTTAGTGCAGCTTTTACCTGCGTAGTTGTGAATACAGGGACTCTGCATTCTTCCTGTATAGATATGGGCCCTTTAGGGGGTGAGGGGGGTACAGTTAGCACTGAACATATCTGCCAGGATGTTGGCAATATCAGTTGGTTCTGTAATTTTCGTGCCTTTGTGCTGTAACTCAGAGCAGATCTGGGTGTTGCCATCGAGATTCTTGACATAGCTATAGAATGCTTTGTGGTTGTCCTTAGAATTAGTAGCGATTTTGTTTTCATAGCTAGCTTTGGAGGATCTTATAAGGGATCTCAGCTTCTTACTGAGGCTGACCAGGGAGCTCCTCCACTCATGGGATTTTACTCTCTTTTGCAACAGTTTCTTCCTTCTGTTGTACAGTTTGTTTATGGCAAGGGACCACCAGATTGGCTTCCTTTTTTTTTTTGGAGGATAGCGTCCTGATTCTGTTTGGGATAGCACGATCCATGCACTCGTGTAAGTGCTTATAGAGTGCATTTGTGTAGGATTCAGCAGTTGTAACTGTATTGTCCATCTGCATGGGTGTCATGAAGTTCACCACTTCTGTCTTAAGCATGAAGTTGGCTTTGGAGAAATTTTTTACCGTGGTTTCCCTAACAGAGGGTGGGGGCGGGATGTGGATATCAAGGGTGATTAGCTTATGGTCGGATCGGACCAACGAGGAGTTGACTTCAGGTGTGGAACACCAGTCACTCATGTTGGTAATGACTAGGTCTAGGATATTGTTGCCCCTGGTGGTGGTGTGGATAAGTTGATCCAGGGAATTGGAGTTCATGAAATCCAGAAAGCGCTGAGCTAAGGAGTTGGTACACGAGTAGTTTTCCCAGTTAATGGTGGAGTAGATGAAGTCCCCATTATTAGGGTGTTTGGTTGAACCCTAATATTTTTCAATACATCAAGAAAAGAGGAGTGGTAATCCTTGGGCATGGTGGGGGATCTGTAGCAGTCTACAGTTTGGATTGTAGTTTTGCCCAGAGTTAGTTGCACTTTGATAACCTCGGATGCATTATGCTGAGTAACTAGCCTGGAGGTGTGGATATCCTTAATGAATATGGACAAACCTCTGCCTTTGGTGTTTCGGTCCAGGTTACATGGCTGAAAAGTATGGTTTGAGTTGTAGCCTGTTAGTGCAGGGGTGCTCTCTGGAGCCTTGAACCAGGTCTCAGTCACTGCACAGATATTGATGTTCTCCATTTTAAGAAGTGCCTCGAGTGTGCATTTTGAGATTTAGACTTCTAGCATAGAGTAGCATTACCCTCAGCTTTTGCTTGCCTGTTCCTGTTAAGGTAGTGAATTTGTTATTTGAATGTTGACATCAATTGGAATGCAGCTGTGATTGGTTGTATTTGATTGGTCTTAGTACATTAGAGTTTTTGTGTTTAAGGTTTTTTTGTTCTGATGAAGGCTTCTGTGGTAAGCCGAAAGCGCTAAACCTCGAGTGATTAAAGCTATTTTTTTTTGTTTTCCCAACGGTGTCCATTTTTTTTTCCTTCTAGGTGATTTGTTTTTAGGCTTATTATCTTTGCTGTAGATGAATTTTCAACAACTTATCACTTTTCTCGCATTCAGATGCATGTGATTTTGAGATGGCTGGATTTGTGCATAGCAACACCTTGTAGATGATGCCTGTAGGCCCCACTTGTATTGCCTTATCTGTCACTTCAGGCCCCAATGTGTGGAGCTGCTTGATTACACTTTGGGTGACTATCTCCTTGTATCTCTGTGATAACTATGGAAATTAGAGAACATCCAGTAATCTAGGCAGTCCTATAACCATATGTTCCTCCACAGACATAAATATTTGAAGACAGTTTTAACGCACTGGACTTACCGGGCAGCCATTTTATTCTACAATAACTGGTGATAGATCTTCAAAATCCACATGAATCTTCAGGCAGAGTGCTTATTCTTACTCAGGATTATCTCGCACTTGAGGTACTAACTTCTTTAAAGTTTACACTTAAGATGAAAACTGCGTGGCTAAAAGTATATGACATCTTTAATCTAAAGATATTTATAGCATTGACAAAAAAGTGGTGCCTTCACTAGCTGAAAAATTAATCTGTACAAAACTGTTGTAATGTTGACAAAAAGGTGGCGCTGTGGTGTTGCTTATTTATTTTTATTTTATTTATTTATTTATTTTGTTTAACTGGGTAGTGTCCGACTGGGCAAGAAGCCTATTTTCAGCGGAGACCCGGGGAGAAAAGCTCCAAGGTAGTTTACAAACAGAATTTACAAATCACACATGCCAGTTACAGTAACTCTAGGACATATAAAGAAATACAAAATTAACAAGTTCTTACTGTAGTGTTAAAAATTGGGAGTAACAAAGTTAGACATATTTAAGATAATTAGAGGATTATAAGCAATTGTCAGACATTTCAAACAATATTAGTTTTCCATATATCATTCTTTTGGAAGAAAAATGATTCAAAAATCCAGTAGATACTGAGGAAGGAAGGGAGAAGGGGGGGGCAGACATTTGCATGTAGAGATGTTTAGCCTGGGCTCATACAGGAGCAGAGCCTATGTTTAGAGAAATTTTCTTTTAGGGTCTGTTTAAATGCTAGTGTGTCATTCATGGTAAGCATATGCTGTGGAAGAGTTCTAGTGCTTGGCTATGGTATGGGAGATGCCATAGGTGTTTTGGCCTTTACTAACTTTTAGCAAAATTTTATCAGCAGATCTAAGGGATGTTAGGTTAATATCTGATAGGGCTGGGCAGTTGTCAGGTTTGTTTAGGACAGTGTTATCAGTTAGTAGCTGAGTCAGGGTAAGGCGATGAGAGAGCTCTACCAGTTTAGTTGAATTAATGTAGTACAGTGGTGAGATCTTTGATATTGATTTTTAGAGAATTTGGCAATTTTGCTATAGCAAACAAAATTCGAGGCTATTTAGGTCAGATTTGCGAAGGTTGATAAATATTTGAGAGCAATGTAGAAAGGAAGATAGTAGATGGGTTTGAGCTGTTGTGAATCTGGCTTGGTCAGTGAGAAACCGTTTTGTTCTCTAGAGTGAACCCACTTTGGCATGCACCTTTTTAATGGTTAGCGCAAGGTGTTTGTCAAACTTGAGTCTGCTATCAATTGTGACACAGAAGTTTTGTATGTTCTACTGGCTCTGTTATAGTGCCATTGGAAGAGGAAATATAGAAGGGAGGTGTATTCTTAGATGTCAGGTTTTGGTGGAAGACCATAAGCTTGCTATTTTTGGGGTTAAGTATAAGTTGAGAGAGAGTTAGGTAATTTTCTATATTGTGGAGGTCTGCCTTAGTTTTTTCTTGAAGTTCTTTAATAGTGGGGCAGAACAGATCAGGGAAGCGTCATCAGCATATTGTACAATTGAGGCTGGCTTAGTTGCAGTATGAAGGTCATTAGTAAAGATAGTAAACAAGAGTGGACCAAGGATTGAGCCTTGTGGGAACCCAACAATTGCAGGGAGCTGAGAGGAGAGTTTATTTTCACATAGGGTGGCTCGTTTCCTGTCAGGTAGTTAATGAAACCATTTTTGGGCATCAGAACTGGAGTGGTAATTGGCTAGTTTGTTTAGAAGTATTTGATGTGATAGTGTCAAATGCTTTTTGGCATGTCTAGGAAGGTAGCAGATACAAGTTGTTTTTTGTTTTTAAGCTGGTATATAGTGTCAGTAAAGCTGATGAGTGCTGTACGAGTGCTGTACTGGTATTATGCTTGGGCCGGAAGCCATGTTGTGTTTTGGATAGTAGTTTATTGGTCAGGAAATGGTCTAATATCTGTTTATGTATACATTTTTGTAAGATTTTGGCAAGTGGGGACAGAATGGCTATGGGTCTGTAATTGAATATATCAGTTGAGTGGCTGCCTTTATGTAAAGGTATAACGTGAGATGTTTTCCAGATGGTTGTTCAGAGATAGAGCGGTTGATTAGAATAGATATAAGGTAAGTTATGGAAGAAGAAGCTAGTTGAAGAAAGTCACCAGATAGCTGGTCAGTAGCTAGGGTGCATGATTTTAATTTGGCAATAAGAGTTTTAATATAGTTGGTTTGAACTGGTTTGAGTTGGAGAAGGGTAGTGTTTGTCAGGAGTCCAAGGTATGGTAGGTGGTGTACTGTGGGGGTATTGCTGAGTAGGGAGGTACTTGAGTAAATAAAATGGGAGTTAAATTGAGAGGCTATGGACTCATTTTGGTTGGTCAGTGTTGGGGTTGGGGTAGTGGGTTTTCCAGGGTTGAGAAGGAGATTGTTTGCCAGAATCTTTTGAGATTGTTCTGGTATTTTAGCTGATTTACTTGGAAGTAGTTTTTTTTGTCCTGTTTAGTTTTTTTGGTTTGTTTCCTAAGTTGCTTATAGGCAGTCAGGTTTCCTTTAGTTTTACTACTTTGATAGTGAGACCAGGCTCTATCTCATTGTTTTAGTGAAAGAAGTGTGTCATTTCATAGCCAGGGGAGCCAGTTAGAGTTGGTGCGTATTTTTCTTGGGGGCTAGTTCATTGAGTATTTGAAGGAAAGAGGTATTGAAGTACTGAACTGTGCTATCAAGTAGAAGATATTTCAAAGATGTCCAGTAATATTGTTGGAGTCGAGTTAAATAATGGAGAGAAATGTTTTTTGTTGTGAATGTAGTGAAATTAACTATTGGAGAAATTCTGAAAATGTTTTCTAACCAAATAGGTAGGGAAGTTTTAGTGTATTAGGGAGACACCCAACGTCATATGTAATATTAGGCTTGTTTGTTAAAATCCAATCTACAGTGGATTGTCTCTTGGAGTGCTTGTCAATGCGTGTGGGGAGGTAAATTCTTTGGCAGAAGTTATAAAGATTAATGAAGTTTGTAGGGGATCTTAGAAGAGCAGGTGATCCAGTCAAGATTGAAAACTTCTAGTATAATAGTTTCATGGGTGAAGTTTGCAGAGGCCCATTCTATGATGTATTCTATATTCTGGAGGATTTTTTGCAGGGGGCAGGTAGGTAGCAGTAAAGATGATGGACTTGCAGTTATTTAGTTCAAGGGGTGCTATCAAAATTTCAAGGTTAGGGATATCAGGTGGGGCAGTGTTTAGGTGTACCAAATTAAGATTTTCTTTAAATAATATGGCAATCTCACCTCCATATTTAGTATTTCTGTCAGGTCTAAGGATACTATAAGCCAGTAGGAAGAAATTCCTCAGATTTAATATGGAGCTTAAGCCATGTTTCAATAATGACAAATATATCAGAGGTGTACAGTGCAATAGTGGCCTGAAATGTGAGAACTTTGTTTATTAGGCTTCTTAGATTGGCATTAATGATAAGCAAGTCAGAGTTGCCTGTTTTTAGTGGTAGACAGGAGCAAGGAGTGGGGTTAGTGGATGTATCAGTGTAGTGAGTTTGGTAGGAAGGGATTGGGGCTGGATTAGGATGGATATCACATTGAAGTTTGATGTGGGTAAGACAATGGAGGGTAAGATGTTTCAATTTAAAAAACAGACTGTGATCAATATATAATGAGGTGGAATTTGGGGTGTAGAAATAGAGAGAAAAGTAGAGTAGGGGAGGTATTGTAGAGGTATGGGGAGATATAGATAGTAGGTCTGACATTCTGGTGATCATCAATTACAAGCAATGTTGGAGAGTGATTATGAGGTGGAAGGTTAGATGGGAAGGAGGAAGCATGGAGGACAAGGAGTAGGAGGGCTAATTATACAGGGAGAGGTAATGCATAGTTAACATGATACATTGTAGAGTAAGTGGATGGATAGTAGTGTATTTGAATGTTGCTAAATAAGTTGGAAAATTACGAAATGGGGAAGAAAAAGAAAATGAAAAGAGTATGTGGTAAAGGGTAGAGTAGATAGAGAGGAAGAACAATAGCAGTGTCAGCTGGAGATGAGAATAGTGATAGGCAGAGAGTGGAAGTGCAACAGAAGTGTCAGTTGGAGATGAAGAATAGTGATAGGCAGAGAATATTTCAAGGATGTATAGTGTACAGATTAGAAAAAAGGATGGGCTAGTTGAGACATGGGGTGTGATTTCCTACCTGTGAGGGTGTGATTGGAAAGGGGAGGGACTGGTTAACTATAAGTTACAGGATACTGGGGTGGGTGGGAATGGGAGTAGGGTAGGGAAGCTGAGTGAGCCCGTGCATAGTGGGGCTAGACCAAGGGCAAGATAACAGTGCTGTGAAAGACTGTCACTCTCAGTAAAAAAGAAAGTCAGGGATAGAATTTATTGAGTATAAGAAAAAAGAGAAGAAAATGACATCGAAAGACCTGGAGAGAAAGATGGGGAAAGAAAGAAAAAGAAGGAAGAAAAACAAATAGGAAAACAAGTTTGTCAGCAGTAAGACAAGGTAATAGTCAAGGGGACTAGCATAAAAGAGC